>NW_027167881.1:0-102329 GCF_040954835.1 Lepisosteus oculatus
CAGCAAGCCCCACTGCCGCTGCGTTCTTGCTACAATCTTACCTGGATCGCGAGGCGCCGGCGGAAGCCTATTTCAAAGTCGTTCTCCGTTTCAAAAAAACATTTCCAAAATAGAAGCCTTGCAGACAGACACGCCTCAGAGGACTTAAGGGTGGCTTCATGTCGGAATGATAAAGTCTCCCCGTCCGGACATGAAAATGCCACTTTGTTACACACAAAAAAAGAATCAACAACAGAGAAATGCCCACAAGCATTTGAAAAGCCGCACCACGTCGCACTTGAAATAGCTCTTACATTAGTGGTAGACACAGGAATCGCCTTTTTATTTACGCTCTTACCAACGCAATGGAAAGCAAAACAAAGCAAAGCAGAGCAAAACAAAACGAACAAACGAAGACCCTCACGTCCTGCACTTGCATATAACCCCGTTACGTGCCCAAGCGGTATTGTACGTCATCCTAGCACTGCACCCCGGGTCGTACGGTACATGGGAACGAGCACACGCCACGAATCGTCTCGAATCACTGCCTACAGCTGTAAGGCGCCTTGAAGCGTGCACCCCCAACATTCTTCTTTGCGCATCTGTGAAAGGTAAACTCTTGAGCAAACTCTGAACCAGCTCTAAGGAAACTAATCCGATTAGACGTTACTTTGACTCATCTTCTTACGCTCAGTGCCGGATTGCTCAAACTCCAGCTAGGGTTAGGGTTAGCATTCCCACGCTACTTAGACACTTTGTTTACGCTCAGTGCTGGATTTTGGGAACTTCAGGACGAGTGGGAATTTTCTCCTATCTGTCCATTCTGTTTTGTTTTGGAGACTCTTGGCTGCCTATGTTGTTCAGTGCACCGTGAAGGAAACATTTTCCAAAACTGTGTCAGCTCAAAAGTTGTAAGAAAACCTCTCCAGGTGCTTTAACTCTCTTCATTTTTGTCATTTAATGTGACACTCGATGTATAACTGGAGCCTCACATATGCAAATGGTGAGGCTCCAGTTCGACACCCAGTTCCACACCACTTTACAGTATATGACAAAAGCATGGCAGACTGTGCCGGACCAGCTGGTAACTTCCGCTTATTTTGACCATATTAAACATTGGAAATCTTCCCACTTGCATTTGTGACACTTGATTTTGGCTCCACCTAAGACACTCTTAAATCTTCAAACACTTTTCTCTTCTCCCGCAACACACTTGTCTGTCGGCACTATGTGGCAGCGTTGCATGACAACCCATCTCACCACGGAAAGGAACCTAACAGCTTTGGTAAGAGAGTAGAATTACCTGAAGAACTGCTTTCCATGGAAGCAGGACCAAGCGATGTAGCATTTTTATAGTACCAGGAAAGGAGAAGCGGCACTTCGCCTTTGCCGCACAGGCACAAGGTGACGTGCGGCAGACGCCGTAGTCGGCAGGATTCGAACCTGAGCGGGGAGTCCCCAATGGATTTCAAATCCATCGCCTTAACTACTCGGCCACGACTACAGCGAGCTCGCCGCCGCCGCATTCCTCCTATAATCTAACACGGAGTGCGAGGTGGCTGCGGAAACCTTTTTAAAGTCGCTCTCTGTTAAAAAAAAAACCTTTCACAAGATACATGCCGGCAGACAGACACGCCTCAGAGGGTTTAAGGCTGGCTTCACGTTCAAATGATAAAGTCTCCCCGTCCGGATGTCAAAATGCAACTTTGGCAGACAGAAAAAACATCAACAAACCACAAATGTGGACAAGGATTTTACAAGCTGCACCACACTGCACTTTCAAAAGCATTTACATTCGTGTTAGACGCAGGAATTGTCTTTGTTTTGCGCGCTTACGAACGCCATAGAAAACGAAACAAAACAAAAGCCCTCAGCTCCTGTACTTGATTATAACGCCGTTACGTGTCGAAGCAGGAATTTACGTCATCTTACCACTGCAACATGGGGAATAGAGGGAAATGAACACACGCTACGAATCGTCTCAATCACTCCCTAGAGTCGTAAGGCACATTGAAGGGTGCACCCCCATCATTAATCGTTGGGCCTCTGTAAAAGGAAAGCTGTTGAGCAGTCTTTGAAACAGCTCGGATGAAACACTTGATTGCTTCCATGTGCATCTGGAGCCCACTTCTTATTTTCACTTCACGCCGCCCAAAGCATTTCTAAAACAGGAGATTCGCGTTTGGGAATGCGCCCTGCCCTACAAATAAAACAGGTCTACGGGTCTGAAACCTGCTCCACGGAAAACAGTTCTGTTGCGCTTTTGATCAAAGGGAGATTCTCTGTTCTTACTTTTTGATTACATAACACCCAAAGGGGCTTCTTTGGAGCTGGATTCCAACCAGCATCCTAAAGTTTCTTGGCGGTATCCTTTACAGTCCTCTGTTCGGTCGACAAGGAACAGTAGGGGGCAGCTTTCCTCACACATACAGTGCAATGTACTGTAGTGTTCCCCTTCATTGAATTCGCAGTTCTGCATCAGACCTCTAACTCGTTTCCTTAGCTTGGATTTAAGCCACGAAGCAGGCTTCTACTGTATAAACGTCTAGAGGAATCACAAACTATTTGAGAGGCCATCATCCCAGGGGGAACTGACAAAGTCTATCCCTAAACACCTAGCGCAGTCTCTCGAGAGACTGTCAAAAATCGCTTTCTCCGTTTGTGCTGCAAGTAAGTGAAAACGCGGTCTCAACCCAGAGCCACTTGGCAGCAGCGGCACGTAAATACTGTTACTACCACTGCTCGATACCAACGTTAGCCTACTATACCATGTTCAGCCACCGCTAGAAAATGTAAGGCTCTAGTACTGGAGCAAACAAAAGGAGAGCCAACATCAAACGTAGAGAGCGACGAGGATGGGATTCGAACCCATGCGTGTAGAGCACAATGGATTAGCAGTCCATCGCCTTAACCACTCGGCCACCTCGTCGATGAAACTGGGCTGTCCAGACATGGGTTGGCGCGCTCCAGATGATCTTTTTCTTTTTTTTCCCTCGTACTCAAGGGTCCTTTTCCTGTTCCACATGCGATTTCAACATTTTCCTTGGGAGATGTCAAGCCAGCAAGCCACTGCTGTGGTTCAGTGGCCATTGTGGAGTTCAGTGGCCCTGTTGTACACAGAAAGCACATTGAGCTCCTTGGACATGAAAAGTTCCAGATAAAAGCCATTTGTCATCCTTTCTCTTGGTGTCGATGTTGCTATTGTATGTAAAGGTGGCAACTTGCTCAGCGAGCAGGCGGAGCACACACCGAATGCAGATGTGTCTGAGTGGTGTGTCCAAGTGGCTGCAAAAGGACAACACTACCGGGGCGCCGTTGCTTAGTTGGTTAAAGCGCTTGTCTCTTAAACAGGAGATCCTGAGTCCGAATCCCAGTGGTGCCTTCTTTGTTCTGTCTTCTCGAACAGAACTGGTCCTTACAGACAACCGCCTACGGCTAGACTTAATTAAATGCAAGTATTCATTTCCTGTCTTTAACGCGACTTGTTTTTCTTAAAATGGATGGAACTTGCAAAACATGAAATACAAACATTGCTAATCAGCGCTAGCGGCTGGCAAAAAAAAAGAAGTCAGCAATGTTTTTTTTCTTTAACCTTAACCCTGCTAATGGAGAAGAGTTAAACGACTGAGTCTATGCAGCTTAAACGGTGCTCATGTCGGGTTCTTAGCTGAAAGGGTGGTAAATCACGCTCACCCCAGTCCTTAATCTTTTAAAAGGATACAATATTGAACCTAGTCGCCACATCACATACATCCTGTTCAACGATAAAAAAGTGACATCTATCCTCGATCCAGAGTAAATCCCACGATGAGGGCATATTTTTTTCCACTTTACCATGAGTCGGGCTCAGCTGCACAGAGGCGAGAGCAGAGCAATGAGGTCACAGGGACAGGGGAGTCACACGCTGGCGGTTTGAACACGCGGAAGATCACTGAGGGATCCACAGTATATGGACCCTCCGTGCGCCATCAGTCCACACTCCGGACTCTGAATCCTGCCATCCGAGTTAAGATCTCGGCGGAACCTGAGGCACAGTTCCTTCTTAAAACGTAATCTGGTGAGCATTTCTAGAATCGTACTTGTATAGATGCAGCCTTTAATGTGTTGCTGGGTTAAAATTGATGACTTCTTGAACTTCAGTAGGCAACTGCCCTCTTGATTTCGGATTTAATTTCTTTATTACAGGGGCGCTTTTATGAAGACAGAGTCATGTTCAGGTACTTTGCTTGGTGGAGGAAGCATATTTCGGACTCTGTGATCTGCTCACCTGGAAAGGTCTGCTGTACTACTACAAGAGAGAAGTAGAGTCTGGAAGAATGGACAATTTTATGATGCTTTGGAAGATAATGTTTTTTTTTTCTTTGAAATCGAAATGAATCAGAATATCAGTGCAAAAGACAAACTCTTGGTTTGGTTTAAAGAGATATGGTTTTAAAACAGACAAAATGTAGAAAACAGGTGTTTCTCACTTTTGGAAAAGAATGGACCGGGGGTAATATTTTACTAGGTGCAGTGCTGATCTCACTGGGTTACAGTCCTGCAGTGTCACACCAGGGCCAGTGGCGCAATGGATAACGCGTCTGACTACGGATCAGGAGATTGCAGGTTCGACTCCTGCCTGGCTCGGGTCGTTTTTAAACGCATGGGGCTACTCCCTAAGTAGTCTGTGCTACTTACTGCATTGTAATCGTACCCAGTAAGAGATTTCCTTCATGTAAATGAACTGCACCTGACAGCTTTAGAAAAACACCTGGGTTTAGTACGGTGCTGAGAGCTCAGCGTTGCTGTTCTAATTAGCACGCACTGCATCGGCTATGAGCCCGAACCTTTCAATTATTCCGATCAGTAAGTCAACACGTAGTCCACATGAACGGTAGAAATATTCTCTTGTCTGTCTCTTGTTTGTATAGAACTGAATGTCCCTGACAATGTACTGTTAGTTTTAATTGAAGAACGGCATTTGTGTTCAAATATACCGGACAAGTTTATGTAACTGCTCATGCGACACTCAGTTGTAATTAGTCAAGAAATAAAGTCGAACAATAGCTGCGGGTTTGATTCTGAACGTATGAGATTGCAGCGCCTTTTACTTCCATTGACAAATGATAGAGATTCGAAGAGAGATCCTTCAGACCAGCAAGCAAACCCACGGCTATTTCGGTTTTCTATCTAGGCAACGTTGGTGTCTGCAATAGCATACATGAAAGCGTGATGCAATTTCTGTGGCTACATTTGTTGCACATCATGCACAGTAAGAGTGTTTCTAACACCAAATAAAAAGTCAACAATTAGCGATCACGCCTTCTCCTCAGTTAACCCACTGAAACCCTTGCTGTTAACAGTTCTTTACTGCGTGCTTTACCAGCACCTACATATCGTGTCGGTTCTTTCAGCTTTATTCATTAGGTTTTCAAAGGCATAAGTAGAGCACCAGAGGTGCGAACGCAAAATGTGTAGTTATCTGAAGAATTGATTTCCATGGCAGCGGGTCCAAGCGATTTCGCGTTGTTATAGTACCAGGAAAGGAAAAGCGGCACTTCGCCTCTGCCGCGCAGGCACAAGGCGACGTGCGGCAGACGCCGGAGTCGGCAGGTTTCGCACCTGCGCGGGGAAGCCCCAACGCATTTCGAGCCCATCGCCTTAACCACTCGAGCACGACAAATGCGAGCTCGCCGCCGCCGCATTCCTCCTATAATCAAACACGGACTGCGATTTGGCTGCGGAAACCTTTTTAAAGTTGCTCTCCGTTAAAAAAAATACCTTTCACAAGATTCGTGCCGGCAGACAGACACGCCTCAGAGGGTTTAAGGCTGGCTTCACGTTCAAATGATAAAGTCCCCCAGTCCGGATGTCAAAATGCAACTTTGGCAGACAGAAAAAACATCAACAAACCAAAAATGTGGACAAGGATTTTACAAGCTGCACCACACTGCACTTTCAAAAGCATTTACATTCGTGTTAGACGCAGGAATTGCCTTTGATTTGCGCGCTTACGAACGCCATGGAATACGAAACAAAACTAAAGCCCTCAGCTCCTGCACTTGATTATAATGCCGTTACGTGTCGAAGCAGGAATTTACGTCATCCTACCACTGCAACACGGGGAATAGAGGGAAATGAGCACAAGCTACGAATTGTCTCTAATCAGTCCCTACAGTTGTAAGACGCCTGGAAGCGTGCACCCCCATCATTAATCTTTGCGCATCTGTGCAAGGTAAACTCTGGAGCAGTCTCTGAAACGGCTCAAAGGAAACACGTGATTGATTCCATATGCATCTGGGGTTCATTTCTTATTTACATTTAATTCAAGGGAAAGGCTTGGGTCAGTTTCAGACCTTCAGCCCAATCTGCGCCGCCAGAACGACAACGGCTCCTCTGGTCTTTGGGGTGCGGTTGTGACCCCGTAACCTAAAGTGTTGGTGGCAGACAAATGGAGACTAACAGGTGATGTCCTAGGACATGACTACATTGTGACACTCGGTGGGGATGGTGACCATTGCTTGGAAAAGAGTGCGAGGCCCCTTTAGAAAAACATTTTGTTAACAGGCATTCTGCCTCAGCCTAAACACCTATAGCTTGCAAAGCGCATGCTATTAGACAGGCACCTCTGCAAGACCTTAAGAGTCTCTTAAACTAGTGATAGTAAGGTGTTCCCAATGGGCGATGTTTGGCTTTCAAATCATCTCTCTGTGGAAGCGCCGAGATGCAGCTGTTTAAGGCTTAGAAGCAGCTGACTGTTTCACTACCTAGCTGATTACTGTCAGTCAGGGAGCTCAGAGGGGAAAAGCCTGTCTGAGAGACAATTCGCCGTCGATGAGTTCAATATGTTCCGTACCAGCTCGGCGCAACTGAGATCATCTTGGTAGCCGTGTAGCTCAGATGAGTGAGAGCGTGTGTGTGTGTACCACCGTGATTGGATGCCGGTCCTTCTCAGGTCACAGTAAACCTTCTGCTGCCTAACTTCCCTAATTTTGGGGATCCCTTTGAAAAAGCAAAGGAAAAAAAACTGGCTCTTCATCAGCATGATCGACCTCACCCAGTGTGGCGCAGTGGCCTAATGGCTAAGACACTGGCCTTCTAAGCCAGGGATTGTGGGTTTGAGTACCATCTGGGGTGCTCCTGTCCCATTTTGAGCGTACAAATGTCCTTTTGATTTGCAAAGCTACAACCCCACCTTACTCAGTGAGCGTCTCTTCTTTTCTCTCACATACAGTTGGGAGAAAAACTTTTGTAAACAGCCCTTCGGAATGATGTGGATTTCTGCATGAATGGCTCCTAACATGTGATCTTATCTTTATCTAAGTCATAATAATTAATAAAGAGAGTCTGATTTAACAAACAACACACGCCCAACATTTGACATTGCTGTTTCTTTATTGACCAAATGGTTTAAACAATCAAGGTCATTGATGGAAAAAGTACGTGAACCCTTATATTAAGGAGCTAGTGGAACCTCCTTTATGACAAAAACCTCAATCCCCACTTTCTGTAGCGGCTGGTCAGACCTGAGCAGCGGTTAGGAGGTATTTTGGCCTATTCCTCTATGCAAAACTGTTTCAGTTCATGTATATTTTTGGGATGTCTTGCGCTGAACGGCCTGCTTCAGATCACGCCACAGCACTTCAATGGGATTGGGGTCAGGACTCTTACTTGGCCATCCCAAAATACGGAATTTCTTCTGTTTCAGCCACTCTGTTGTTGATGTACTCCTTTGTTTTTGTCATGCTGCATGACCCAGCCTCTTTCGAGTTTTAGATCACAGGCAGACACCCTGACATTCTGCTGTAGAATTTCCTGATACATCTTGGAATTCATCGGTCCCTCGATGATTGCAAGCCGTACAGCCTCCGCCATGTTTCCCAGGTGGGATGAGGTTTTGGAGTTGGTATGCAGTGTTTTGTTATCTCCAAACATAACGCTGTGCACATTTACCAACAAGTTCAACTTTTGTCATGTCTGTCCACAGAACATTGTTCCAGGAGTTGCTGTGGAACATCCATGTGGTCTTTAGCAAACTTGAGAGGGGCAGTGGTGGTTTTTTTTGGGGGGAGAGCAGTGGTTTCCTCCGTGGTGACCTCGCATGATCACCGCTCCTGTTCAGATTTCTTCTTATGGTGGACTCATGGACACAGACGTAAGACAAAGTCAACCACCTGTTCGCTAGATCCCATCCCCACTCAGCTAGTCAAAGATTCCCTCGAAGGACTGGCAGGACCTATAATTAGTATGATGAATGCATCGCTTGCGTCAGGCGTTGTACCTGATCAATTTAAGGTAGCGGTTGTTAGACCGCTCCTTAAGAAGTCAAATTTGGATCCACAAGTTCTTAACAACTACAGGCCTGTCTCAAAGGTCCCATTTCAATCTAAAAATTTTGAGAGAATAGTTGTTGCCCAATGTCAATCGTATCTGGATTCAAATAATATACTTGAGAAATTTCAGTCTGCTTTCTGAAACTGCATTAACGAGAGTCGTAAATGATATTCTCTTAGCTACTGATGTGGGGAATGCAACAGTGCTTGTGCTTCTAGATCTTAGAGCTGCCTTTGACACGGTTGACCTCTCTGTTTTGTTACACAGGCTTGAGTTTGAGGTTGGCTTATCTGGAACCGTCCTTCAGTGGTTTACTTCACATTTTACTCATCGTTTTCATTATGTTCAAATATCTAATAATTGTACTGCTTCATCAACGTCACCAGTTCAATTTGGGGTACCAGACGGATCAGTGCCGGGGCCAATATTGCTCTCTCTCTCTACATGCTGCTGCTAGGTAGGATAATACGAAAAAATAATATGAACTTTCATTCATATGCTGATGACACTCAAATAAACATTTTGTTCACACCAAACGACAACTTTTCTATTATCACTTTAGTTAAATGCATTAATGAAGGAAAGACTTGGATGTGTGAAAACTTTTTGTTACTCAACTCTGAGAAAACTGAGGATCTGTTGATCGGAGGCAACAATACTGATAGGACTACTATAACTTCAGCACTTAACTCAGAGGATTTAAACATTTGCCTCAAAGAGACAGCACGTAACCTAAGTGGCATATTAGACACAAGGCTCTTAACAACTTGCATTGTTAAGTGCCTTGAGACAACCTTGTTGTGAAAGGTGCTATATAGAAATACATTGATTTGAACTGAATTGACAATGTAAAATGTTGTGTGTGTTGTTTGTTAAACAAGACTGTCTTTATTTATTATTATGCGTCAGATGAAGATCAGATCACATTTTAAGAGCCAATCATGTAGAAATCCAGATCATTCGCGTTTTAAAAGTTGCGGGAAAAGCAAAACAGGTGCTTTTCCTTTGTTGCGCAGACACACGACGACACCGTAGGCGGCAGGACTCGAAGCTTCGCAGGGAGACCCTGATGGCTTTCTAGTCCATCGCCCTAACCACTCGGCCGCCGCCGCCGCCACTGCCTTTTTGATGCAGTCTAACATAGAGTGCCGGGCAGCGGCGGAAACCTTTTTCAAAGTCGCTTTCCGTTTAACAACAACAAAAAAAACTTTCACAAAATGCATGCTAGCAGACAAATGCGCCTCAGAGGACTTAAGGCTGGCTTCAAGTTGGAATGATAAAGTCTCCCCGTCCGGTCAGGAAAAGGGAACTTTGTTAGACAGAAAGAAGGAAGTAACAATAACGTAGAATTGTGTGCAAGGATTTTAGAAGCTGCGCAGCCCTGCAGTTTCAATAGCCCTTTTATTCGTGTTAGATGCTGGAATTGCCTTTTTTTGACGCTCTTACGAATGCGATGTCAACGAAAACAGAACAAAGCACAAAAAACCCTCAAGTCCTGCAGTTGGATAGAATGCCGTTACGCGTCCAAGCCGTATTTGACTTCATCCTACCATTGCAACACGGGGCGTATATGGAAACGAACACACGCTACGAATTGTCTCTAATCAGTCCCTACAGTTGTAAGGCGCCTGGAAGCGTGCACCCCCATCATTAATCTTTGCGCATCTGTGCAAGGTAAACTCTGGAGCAGTCTTTGAAACGGCTCAAAGGAAACACGTGATTGATTCCATGTGCATCTGGGGTTCATTTATTTATTTACATTTAATTCAAGGGAAAGGCTTGGGTCAGTTTCAGACGGCCTCCAACAGCGAGATTCAAGCGCCCCACCTTCAGCCCAATCTGCGCCGCCAGAACGACAACGGCTCCTCTGCTCTCCGGGGTGCGGTTGTGACCCCGTAACCTAAAGTGTTGGTGGCAGACAAATGGAGACTAACAGGTGACATCCTAGGACATGACTACGTTGTGACACTCGGTGGGGATGGTGACCATTGCTTGGAAAAGAGTGCGAGGCCCCTTTAGAAAAACATTTTGTTAACAGGCATTCTGCCTCAGCCTAAACACCTATAGCTTGCAAAGCGCATGCTATTAGACAGGCACCTCTGCAAGACCTTAAGAGTCTCTTAAACTAGTGATAGTAAGGTGTTCCCAATGGGCGATGTTCGGCTTTCAAATCATCTCTCCGTGGAAGCGCCGAGATGCAACTGTTTAAGGTTTAGAAGCAGCTGACTGTTTCACTACCTAGCTGATCACTGTTAGTCAGGGAGCTCAGAGGTGAAAAGCCTGTCTGAGAGACAATTCGCCGTCGATCAGTTCAATATGTTCCGTACCAGCTCGGCGCACCTGAGATCATCTTGGTAGCCGTGTAGCTCAGATGAGTGAGAGCGTGTGTGTGTGTACCACCGTGATTGGATGCCGGTCCTTCTCAGGTCACAGTAAACCTTCTGCTGCCTAACTTTCCTAATTTTGGGGATCCCTTTGAAAAAGCAAAGGAAAAAAAAAACTGGCTCTTCATCAGCGTGATCGACCCCACTCAGTGTGCCCCAGTGGCCTAATGGATAAGGCACTGGCTTCCTAAGCCAAGGATTGTGGGTTTGAGTCCCATCTGGGGTGCTCCTGTCCCTTTTTGAGTGTACAAATGTCCTTGTGATTTGTGAAGCTGCAACCCCACCTTACTCAGTGAGCGTCTCTGCTTTTCTCTCAGTTGGGAGAAAAACTTTTGTAAACAGCCCTTCGGAATGATGTGGATTTCTGCATGAATGGCTCCTAACATGTGATCTTATCTTTATCTAAGTCATAATAATTAATAAAGAGAGTCTGATTTCACAAACAACACACGCCCAACATTTGACATTGCTGTTTCTTTATTGACCAAATGGTTTAAACAATCAAGGTCATTGATGGAAAAAGTACGTGAACCCTTATATTAAGGAGCTAGTGGAACCTCCTTTATTGACAAAAACCTCAACATCCAACAAACCTCAGCATCCGCCATGCTTCCCAGGTGGGATGAGGTTTTGGAGTTGGTATGCAGAGTTTTGTTATCTCCAAACATAATGCTGTGCACATTTACCAACAAGTTCAACTTTTGTCACGTCTGTCCACAGAACATTGTTCCAGGAGTTGCTGTGGAACATCCATGTGGTCTTTAGCAAACTTGAGAGGGGCAGTGGTGTTTTTTTTGGGGGGGAGAGCAGTAGTTTCCTCCGTGGTGACCTCGCATGATCACCACTCCTGTTCAGATTTCTTCTTATGGTGGACTCATGAGCACAGACGTAAGACAAAGTCAACCACCTGTTCGCTAGATCCCATCCCCACTCAGCTAGTCAAAGATTCCCCTGAAGGACTGGCAGGACCTATAATTAGTATGATGAATGCATCGCTTGCGTCAGGCGTTGTACCTGATCAATTTAAGGTAGCGGTTGTTAGACCGCTCCTTAAGAAGTCAAATTTGGATCCACAAGTTCTTAACAACTACAGGCCTGTCTCAAAGGTCCCATTTCAATCTAAAAGTTTTGAGAGAATAGTTGTTGCCCAATGTCAATCGTATCTGGATTCAAATAATATACTTGAGAAATTTCAGTCTGCTTTCTGAAACTGCATTAACGAGAGTCGTAAATGATATTCTCTTAGCTACTGATGTGGGGAATGCAACAGTGCTTGTGCTTCTAGATCTTAGAGCTGCCTTTGACACGGTTGACCTCTCTGTTTTGTTACACAGGCTTGAGTTTGAGGTTGGCTTATCTGGAACCGTCCTTCAGTGGTTTACTTCACATTTTACTCATCGTTTTCATTATGTTCAAATATCTAATAATTGTACTGCTTCATCAACGTCACCAGTTCAATTTGGGGTACCAGACGGATCAGTGCCGGGGCCAATATTGCTCTCTCTCTCTACATTCTGCTGCTAGGTAGGATAATACGAAAAAATAATATGAACTTTCATTCATATGCTGATGACACTCAAATAAACATTTTGTTCACACCAAACGACAACTTTTCTATTATCACTTTAGTTAAATGCATTAATGAAGGAAAGACTTGGATGTGTGAAAACTTTTTGTTACTCAACTCTGAGAAAACTGAGGATCTGTTGATCGGAGGCAACAATACTGATAGGACTACTATAACTTCAGCACTTAACTCAGAGGATTTAAACATTTGCCTCAAAGAGACAGCACGTAACCTAAGTGGCATATTAGACACAAGGCTCTTAACAACTTGCATTGTTAAGTGCCTTGAGACAACCTTGTTGTGAAAGGTGCTATATAGAAATACATTGATTTGAACTGAATTGACAATGTAAAATGTTGTGTGTGTTGTTTGTTAAACAAGACTGTCTTTATTTATTATTATGCGTCAGATGAAGATCAGATCACATTTTAAGAGCCAATCATGTAGAAATCCAGATCATTCGCGTTTTAAAAGTTGCGGGAAAAGTGAAACAGGTGCTTTTCCTTTGTTGCGCAGACACACGACGACACCGTAGGCGGCAGGACTCGAAGCTTCGCAGGGAGACCCCGATGGCTTTCTAGTCCATCGCCCTAACCACTCGGCCACCGCCGCCGCCACTGCCTTTTTGATGCAGTCTAACATAGAGTGCCGGGCAGCGGCGGAAACCTTTTTCAAAGTCGCTTTCCGTTTAACAACAACAAAAAAAACTTTCACAAAATGCATGCTAGCAGACAAATGCGCCTCAGAGGACTTAAGGCTGGCTTCAAGTTGGAATGATAAAGTCTCCCCGTCCGGTCAGGAAAAGGGAACTTTGTTAGACAGAAAGAAGGAAGTAACAATAACGGAGAATTGTGTGCAAGGATTTTAGAAGCTGCGCAGCCCTGCAGTTTCAATAGCCCTTTTATTCGTGTTAGATGCTGGAATTGCCTTTTTTTGACGCTCTTACGAATGCGATGTCAACGAAAACAGAACAAAGCACAAAAAACCCTCAAGTCCTGCAGTTGGATAGAATGCCGTTACGCGTCCAAGCCGTATTTGACTTCATCCTACCATTGCAACACGGGGCGTATATGGAAACGAACACACGCTACGAATTGTCTCTAATCAGTCCCTACAGTTGTAAGGCGCCTGGAAGCGTGCACCCCCATCATTAATCTTTGCGCATCTGTGCAAGGTAAACTCTGGAGCAGTCTTTGAAACGGCTCAAAGGAAACACGTGATTGATTCCATGTGCATCTGGGGTTCATTTATTTATTTACATTTAATTCAAGGGAAAGGCTTGGGTCAGTTTCAGACGGCCTCCAACAGCGAGATTCAAGCGCCCCACCTTCAGCCCAATCTGCGCCGCCAGAACGCCAACGGCTCCTCTGGTCTTTGGGGTGCGGTTGTGACCCCTTAACCTAAAGTGTTGGTGGCAGACAAATGGAGACTAACAGGTGATGTCCTAGGACATGACTACATTGTGACACTCGGTGGGGATGGTGACCATTGCTTGGAAAAGAGTGCGAGGCCCCTTTAGAAAAACATTTTGTTAACAGGCATTCTGCCTCAGCCTAAACACCTATAGCTTGCAAAGCGCATGCTATTAGACAGGCACCTCTGCAAGACCTTAAAAGTCTCTTAAACTAGTGATAGTAAGGTGTTCCCAATGGGCGATGTTTGGCTTTCAAATCATCTCTCTGTGGAAGCGCTGAGATGCAGCTGTTTAAGGCTTAGAAGCAGCTGACTGTTTCACTACCTAGCTGATTACTGTCAGTCAGGGAGCTCAGAGGTGAAAAGCCTGTCTGAGAGACAATTCGCCGTCGATCAGTTCAATATGTTCCGTACCAGCTCGGCGCACCTGAGATCATCTTGGTAGCCGTGTAGCTCAGATGAGTGAGAGCGTGTGTGTGTGTACCACCGTGATTGGATGCCGGTCCTTCTCAGGTCACAGTAAACCTTCTGCTGCCTAACTTTCCTAATTTTGGGGATCCCTTTGAAAAAGCAAAGGAAAAAAAAAACTGGCTCTTCATCAGCGTGATCGACCCAACCCAGTGTGCCCCAGTGGCCTAATGGATAAGGCACTGGCCTCCTAAGCCAGGGATTGTGGGTTCGAGTCCCATCTGGGGTGCTACTGTCCCTTTTTGAGCGTACAAATGTCCTTTTGATTTGCAAAGCTGCAACCCCACCTTACTCAGTGAGCGTCTCTGCTTTTCTCTCACATACAGTTGGGAGATGTCTTGCACTGAACGGCCTGCTTCAGATCACGCCACAGCACTTCAATGGGATTGGGGTCAGGACTCTTACTCGGCCATCCCAAAATACGGAATTTCTATTGTTTCAGCCACTCTGTTGTTGATGTACTCCTTTGTTTTTGTCATGCTGCATGACCCAGCGTCTTTCGAGTTTTAGATCACAGGCAGACACCCTGACATTCTGCTGTAGAATTTCCTGATACATCTTGGAATTCATCGGTCCCTCGATGATTGCAAGCCGTACAGCCTCCGCTATGCTTCCCAGGTGGGATGAGGTTTTGGAGTTGGTATGCAGTGTTTTGTTATCTCCAAACATAACGTTGTGCACATTTACCAACATGTTCAACTTTTGTCACTGTCCACAGAACATTGTTCCAGGAGTTGCTGTGGAACATCCATGTGGTCTTTAGCAAACTTGAGAGGGGCAGTGGTGGTTTTTTTGGGGGGGAGAGCAGTGGTTTCCTCCATGGTGACCTCGCATGATCACCACTCCTGTTCAGATTTCTTCTTATGGTGGACTCATAAACACAGACGTAAGACAAAGTCAACCACCTGTTCGCTAGATCCCATCCCCACTCAGCTAGTCAAAGATTCCCTCGAAGGACTGGCAGGACCTATAATTAGTATGATGAATGCATCGCTTGCGTCAGGCGTTGTACCTGATCAATTTAAGGTAGCGGTTGTTAGACCGCTCTTAAGAAGTCAAATTTGGATCAACAAGTTCTTAACAACTACAGGCCTGTCTCAAAGGTCCCATTTCAATCTAAAAGTCTTGGGAGAATAGTTGTTGCCCAACGTCAATCATATCTGGATTCAAATAATATACTTGAGAAATTTTAGTCTGGTTTCTGAAACTGCATTAACAAGAGTCGTAAATGATATTCTCTTAGCTACTGATGCAGGGAATGCAACAGTGCTTGTGCTTTGCTTCTAGATCTTAGAGCTGCCTTTGACACGGTTGACCTCTCTGTTTTGTTACACAGGCTTGAGTTTGAGGTTGGCTTATCTGGAACCGTCCTTCAGTGGTTTACTTCACATTTTACTCATCGTTTTCATTATGTTCAAATATCTAATAATTGTACTGCTTCATCAATGTCACCAGTTCAATTTGGGGTACCAGAAGATCAGTGCTGGGACCAATATTGCTCTCTCTCTCTACATGCTGCTGCTAGGTAGGATAATATGAAAAAATAATATGAACTTTCATTCATATGCTGATGACACTCAAATAAACATTTTGTTTACACCAAACGACAACTCTTCTATTATCAGTTTAGTTAAATGCATTAAGGAAGGAAATACTTGGATGTGTGAAAACTTTTTGTTACTCAACTCTGAGAAAAATGAGGATCTGTTGATCGGAGGCAACAATACTGATAGGACTACTATAACTTCAGCACTTAACTCAGAGGATTTAAACATCTGCCTCAAAGAGACAGCACGTTACCTAGGCGGCATATTAGACACAAGGCTCTTAACAACTTGCATTGTTAAGTGCCTTGGGACAACCTTGTTGTGAAAGGTGCTATATAGAAATACATTGATTTGAATTGAATTGACAATGTAAAATGTTGTGTGTGTTGTTTGTTAAACAAGACTGTCTTTATTTATCAAAAAATAAAAGGAATTTGCTAGGAATGCAAACGTTAGGTTGCGCTTCTTCATGCTGCATCGTCGGCATGAGTGGAGCTTTTTAAACGTCTGTACTTACTGTGCCCCATAAGAAATCGTTTGTCCCCATTCAAAAGAGATTGTGCGATGTCCTGCAGTGTTCGCAAAGCAAACCTTTGACAGTTTGAAAAGAGGAATTTATTCTGCTTCCTGTGCGTGCAGTAGTTACAAAGTTGAACGTCTTTACACGATCTGCTGCAGTTTTCAGTGGGCGGGCTTTGTCAGAGGGCTTGGAAAAACGCACTGTGTTTCGGCTCGGGAAACATCATGAGAAGTGTCCTGCATGTTTTCTGTGTATAGCTGTCTTTTAACGCATACAGAATTCATTCGAAATCATTGATTTCTCCAATTAACAAGGTTCCCTTAAAGGATGAGTCAAAGTAACGTCTAATCGGATTAGTTTCCTTAGAGCTGGTTCAGAGTTTGCTCAAGAGTTTACCTTTCACAGATGCGCAAAGAAAAATGTTGGGGGTGCACGCTTCAAGGTGCCTTACAGCTGTAGGGAGTGATTCGAGACGATTTGTGGCGTGTGCTCGTTCCCATATACCGTACGCCCCGGGGTGCAGTGCTAAGATGAAGTACAATACCGCTTGGGCACGTAACGGCGTTACACGCAAGTGCGGGACGTGAGGCTTTTCGTTTGTTCATTTTGTTTTGCTCTGCTTTGCTTTGTTTCGTGGTCAAGAGGCGTAAGGTAAGTCGTAATCCAGGGAGAACACTGGTGGCAAACAGTCCGAGGTGAGAGGCGAGGTCCAAAGTCGAAAAGGCAGAAGGGGAGTCCAATATCCAGAATAAACGAGGTAATGGAAAAAACGCCAGGTAGAGCTCTCAAGGAGTAGACTCAATACCAGCGGGAAGCAAGTAAAGATGGTAAAAATAGCACTGCGTACCCCACGGTGGAGTGTGTGCAGGTGGGTTAACTCGTGCGGCGGCGTTTGTTAATAATCACCCTCTGCTGGTGCTGTTTAGATTGCTTAAGAGTTGGTCTTAACTGCCTGGCGGTCATGACAAGCTCCTCTTTAAGCTGTGGTTTAGTTTTGCATTCATGTGTTTCTAGAGCAGTTATTTATGGGGGTGGGTGGGTCCTTCACAGAGGCTCAGGACAAATCCCCTGCATGAAAGTCTACTGTGTGCGTTCAAACAGTCACAGGTCAAGAGCCAGGCAGGAGGACAATGGACAGATGAGCCAACGAACTAAAAATAAAAGAACAGATATGAAAAAGCCACCATCTTTTTCTTTTTGACATTTTCCGACTTTCATGCAAGCCAGGACAAAGTTGCTCGTAGCTACTTGTGGATTCAAATACTCTATCGAGTGCTTTGATGAGTTTTTGCAATTTGATTGTCGTCCTGTCAGCCTGTTTCTGTTTTTTTTTTTTCAATCTAGGGATGGAAAGTATGAGGGAAATGATGGAGCAATCAATAACCGCTCCGGAAAAATGGCAGAAAGAAATGGTCCGTCACTAAGGACATTTGTGAAGCAGAGGAGTGACATCACCACAAAGGCGACTTATTCTGCTGATCGTTTTGGTGAATAATGATTGAGGCGTGTTAAGAGAAAGGTAGCTGCGTCAGCATGCTTAGGCTGCAAAGGATAAAGCAAAGGTTTACTCCATGCTGAAAAGAGAAGAAAAGAAGCACAACGTTTCGACTGTGGAGCCTTCTACGCCATCTTCTTTAGCGGTGATGATGTTTACATTGGAAAAACTGAGACACGCATACTGGAGGGGCTTGAACCACCAACTTTTCAGCACCACAGAGTCTGACAGTCTTTTGTGCACCCTACATTTGCAGGTTTATGGTCAAAGAAAACAATCACTTGCGCTTCTTGCAGCCGGCAATCTTTTTCCACTGACAACCAAGAAATGGATTTCATCTTTCACAAGCTGTATGGATTTCTTCAAAAACAAGTTATTCCAGAAAGGAAATGAATTCTTGCATTAAACTGAACCAAGCTGTACATGTTTGTCTGAAATGATACATTCGGCACAACAAGACACGGAGAGAGGCACCGCTGGTATTCAGACCCAGGATCGCCTGCTTACTAGGCGGGCACTTTAAGCCACTAGGGAACAGCGCCAGCGGAGCACCGCGCTTTTACAGACACTTGGACACATCTGCGTTCGGTGTGCACTTAACCTGCTCTCTGAGCCCGTTGCCTCCGTCCCATTTAATAGCAGAACTGACGCCAAGAGAAATGATGAGAAATGGCATTTATCGGGCACTTTTCATGTCCAAGGAGCTCAATGCCCTTGACACCTCCCCAAGGCGACAGAGCTGTGCATTCTTTGGCGACACCATTTTTTCTTTTGTTTAATTTCTATACTTATTGATAGAATAAAAACGATATGTCATGTACTGTAAGGGAAATGTCTCTTTTCATGGGGAAAGCTAGCACCAGCAAATGTTGTGTTTAGAAGAAGTGATTTAACATGACACGTGACCTAATTTACCGGAGCAAAAGCTCACCCAGCAAGCCCTGCTTTACTTCTACAGGAGAGAAGTACTGTAGAGTCTGCAAGATGTTCAGCTGGGTAGCTACGTCAGCATGCCTCGGCTGCAAAGGAACAAGTACTAGGTTTATTGCATGCTGAAAAGAGAAGAACGGAAACACAGCGTTTCGACTGTGAGGTCTTCTCACACCTGAAGAAGCCTCACACCTGTAAAAGGCTCCATGGTTTTCTTTCTTCTCTTTTCAACATGGAATACACCTATTGTCTGCAAGATGTGACAATTTCATGGTGTTTTGGAAGAAAACCTTTTTTCTTTGAATTCAAAATCAATCGGAATTTCAGCACAACACATCAACACTTTTTCTGTTTTAAGGAGATGATATTTTAAACCTGACAAAAATAGTAGGAAACACAAGTTTCTTGCTGTGAAAATTTAGATGGGGAAGTGTACTACTAGTAGCAGTGTAGAGCTCTCTGTGGTGGAGTGCAAGCGCATGTTCTATGGGCCAGTGGCGTAATGGATAATGCGTCTGACTTCGGATCAGAAGATTGGAGGTTCGAGTCCTGCCTGGCTCGTGAGGCTTTTAAACCTCTCAGGTTCCTAGGTAACAGGTTGCCGTCATGTATATGAACTATAGAAAAGCATTTGCCACAACCCGTAAATTAGCACGCAAGTGCGGGCTGGTGAACACAGAACTGTATGGAGATCATCTCCAGCTCCGAGCTCAATTGCAATGAAAAAACATGCAGAACAGAACTGGAGAGCAGCTGAATTTGTGCTCGGTAGGGTGGGGAGGACTCAGCATTGCTATTGTTCTAATTGGCATGAACTGCAGGGGATCTGAATCAGAACATGTCAGTCAGTTTGATCATTGCGTCAATATGTAGGCCACGTTAATACAGAATTATTACTTTGTCTGTCTCGTCTTTGTATATAGCTGAATGTCCCTGACAATTTCATGTTAGTTTTTAAGAACGACATTGGTGCTAATATATACATATATAGCATATAAGGAACACGTAAAAGTTTAGTCCATGCTGAAAAGATAAGAAAACCGCCACAACGTTTCATCTTGGAATAAATCTTTACTTGTTGTTTTGCAGCCTACCCATTCTGACCTAACTCCTCCCTTGAAATTCCCTAACAGATAAGGGTACGTAACGGCTCATGCGATGCTCAGTTGCAATTTGTCCCAAAACAAACAAGAACAGCAGCTGAGGGTTTGAGTTTGAACGTGCACTGTATTAAAGCAGCTTTTATTTCCATTGATAAATGCTAGATATTCCTACAGAGATTCTCCAGGTGAGTAAGCGATTCCTGTTTCTGTTTCTATTTCTGTTTCATATATACAGTATATATATGTTACATGTGTCTCTGCAATAGTATAAATGTGTTATACACTATCAGGGGCTGCTTTTTTGTGCACCTCATCTACAACAAGGGTTTTTTTTTCATTTATGTTTGTGGACCTTCACCATTTGAGGAAGTGAGTTAGATAAGAAAGTTACAGGTATGGTGAGCAATGACTGACAAAGGCACGTACTGCGTATTCCTTACAGAAGTGTAAGCAATTTGTTCTAAAAAACACCGGCTAAAGTCCAACATCGTTAGCAATCTTATTACTTAAACAGAATTAACATCAATAAACTGTAAGGTGCTGGTACATGCGAGTAGATTTGATCTTCTATTAAACAAAAATGCAATTACAGCTCTAAAAAGGTCAACCTAGACTTCTGTAACAGATCTGTTCAGCTCATCGCTGTTTCTCTGACCTTGTGAGTCTTTGGAATTTTAAAAGTGTATTTTGCTTGCCTTTCATGTGGTCTGTGTACAAGTCACTGTGGCGTATGCGGTCCTACACAGCCTTGCTATAGACGTGACGAGCCTCCGCTATGTTGCAATGGAGAACAGGTTCAGTACGGAGCTGCCGAGAAAATTCAGCTGGAAAGCTCGTTGCAGAAAAGCATCGTTATCTGTGTCCAGCGGCAAAGCGTCCATCGTGGGTGCTGAAGAATCGATTTCACAGGCTGCGGGTCCAGGCGATTTAGAGTGTTAAAGGTCCCAGCGAAAACGAAACGGCGCTGGTCCTTTTACACGCACGCACGCAACCAAATGCAAAGGACGCCGTAGTCGGCAGGATTTGAACCTGCGCGGGGAGACCCCAACGGATTTCAAGTCCGTCACCTTAACCCCACTCGGCCACGACTACAGCGAGCGCCGCGGCCGCTGCCTTCTTGCTACAATCGAACAGGGAGTGCGAGGCGGCGGCGGCAGCGGAGGCAACTTTTTTCAAGTTCGCTCTCCGTTTAAGAAACCTTTTACGCCATACGTGCAAGCAGACACACACACACACACCTCAGAGGACTTAAGGGTGGCTTCAAGTTGGAATGATAAAGTCTCCCCGTTCGGACATGAAAACAGAACGTTCTTAGACTGAAAGCAATCAACAACGGAGACATGTGGACGACGATTTTAGTCACTGCAGTTTGAATAGCATTTTTACTCCAGTTACAGGAGATGCACCAATGGCCCTTGACCTACGCTCTTACCAATGCCTTGAACATTCAAACAAAACAGCCCTCAAGTCCTGCGGTTTAATATAACGCTGTTACGTGTCGAGGCAGTATTTTTCTCTGTCCTACCGTTGAGACACGGGGCGTATATGGAAACGGACACATGCTACGGATCGTCTCTAATCGGTCCCTACAGTTGGAAGGCTCCTTGAAGCGTGCACCCCCATCATTCATCTTTGCGCATCTGTGAAAGGTAGACTCTTGAGCAATGTTTGAGCCAGCTCTAAGGCAACTAGTGCTATTGGACAGACACCTCTGGAAGATCCTAAGAGTCTCTTAACACCACTTCCAGCAGTAAGCTTAATTGTTCGCTGGAGGTCTCCCACCCAGGTACTGACCAGGCAAAGAATCACCAGTACATTGAATGAGGAAGTTAATCCTGAAATCCAATTACATATCTCAAGGTAAGACAAATCCATAAGAACATGTCTTAGTATTACTTCGTTTACATTAGTATGGCACTGAGTTGGAGCTCATCTTTAAGCTGTGGTTTAGTTTTGCATTCATGTGTTTCTAGAGCAGTTATTTATGGGGGTGGGTGGGTCTTCCACAGAGGCTCAGGACAAATCCCCCGCCTGAAAGTCTAATGTGTGCGTTCAGACAGTCACAGGTCAAGAGCCAGGCAGGAGGACAATGGACAGAAGAGCCAACGAACTAAAAATAAAAGAACAGATATGAAAAAGCCACCATCTTTTTCTTTTTGACATTTTCCGACTTTCATGCAAGCCAGGACAAAGTTGCTCGTAGCTACTTGTGGATTCAAATACTCTATCGAGTGCTTTGATGAGTTTTTGCAATTTGATTGTCGTCCTGTCAGCCTGTTTCTGTTTTTTTTTTTCAATCTAGGGATGGAAAGTATGAGGGAAATGATGGAGCAATCAATAACCGCTCCGGAAAAATGGCAGAAAGAAATGGTCCGTCACTAAGGACATTTGTGAAGCAGAGGAGTGACATCACCACAAAGGCGACACATTCTGCTGATGGTTTTGGTGAATAATGATTGAGGCGCGTTAAGAGAAAGGTAGCTGTGTCAGCATGCGTAGGCTGCAAACGATCAAGCAAAGGTTTACTCCATGCTGAAAAGAGAAGAAAAGAAGCACAACGTTTCGACTGTGGAGCCTTCTGCGCCATCTTCTTTAGCGGTGATGATGTTTACATTGGAAAAACGGAGACATGCGTCCCTGGGTGGGCTTGAACCACCAACCTTTCGGTTAACAGCCGAACGCGCTAACCGATTGCGCCACAGAGACTGACGGCCGCTTGTGCTCCCTACATTTGCAGGTTTATGGTCAAAGAAAACAATCACTTGCGCTTCTTGCAGCCGGCAATCTTTTTCCACTGACAACCAAGAAATGGATTTCATCTTTCACAAGCTGTATGGATTTCTTCAAAAACAAGTTATTCCAGAAAGGAAATGAATTCTTGCATTAAACTGAACCAAGCTGTACATGTTTGTCTGAAATGATACATTCGGCACAACAAGACACGGAGAGAGGCACCGCTGGTATTCAGACCCAGGATCGCCTGCTTACTAGGCGGGCACTTTAAGCCACTAGGGAACAGCGCCAGCGGAGCACCGCGCTTTTACAGACACTTGGACACATCTGCGTTCGGTGTGCACTTAACCTGCTCTCTGAGCCCGTTGCCTCCGTCCCATTTAATAGCAGAACTGACGCCAAGAGAAATGATGAGAAATGGCATTTATCGGGCACTTTTCATGTCCAAGGAGCTCAATGCCCTTGACACCTCCCCAAGGCGACAGAGCTGTGCATTCTTTGGCGACACCATTTTTTCTTTTGTTTAATTTCTATACTTATTGATAGAATAAAAACGATATGTCATGTACTGTAAGGGAAATGTCTCTTTTCATGGGGAAAGCTAGCACCAGCAAATGTTGTGTTTAGAAGAAGTGATTTAACATGACACGTGACCTAATTTACCGGAGCAAAAGCTCACCCAGCAAGCCCTGCTTTACTTCTACAGGAGAGAAGTACTGTAGAGTCTGCAAGATGTTCAGCTGGGTAGCTATGTCAGCATGCCTCGGCTGCAAAGGAACAAGTAATAGGTTTATTGCATGCTGAAAAGAGAAGAAAGGAAACACAGCGTTTCGACTGTGAGGTCTTCTCACACCTGAAGAAGCCTCACACCTGTAAAAGGCTCCATTGTTTTCTTTTTTCTCTTTTCAACATGGAATACACCTATTGTCTGCAAGATGTGACAATTTCACGGTGTTTTGGAAGAAAACGTTTTTTCTTTGAATTCAAAATCAATCGGAATTTCAGCACGACACATCAACACTTTTTCTGTTTTAAGGAGATGATATTTTAAACCTGATAAAAATAGTAGGAAACACAAGTTTCTTGCTGTGAAAATTTAGATGGGGAGGTGTACTACTAGTAGCAGTGTAGAGCTCTCTGTGGTGGAGTGCAAGCGCATGTTCTATGGGCCAGTGGCGTAATGGATAACGCGTCTGACTTCGGATCAGAAGATTGTAGGTTCGAGTCCTGCCTGGCTCGTGAGGCTTTTAAACCTCTCAGGTTCCTCGGTAACAGGTTGCCGTCATGTATATGAACTATAGAAAAGCATCTGCCACAACCCGTAAATTAGCACGCAAGTGCGGGCTGGTGAACACAGAACTGTATGGAGATCATCTCCAGCTCCGAGCTCAATTGCAATGAAAAAACATGCAGAACAGAACTGGAGAGCAGCTGAATTTGTGCTCAGTAGGGTGGGGAGGACTCAGCATTGCTATTGTTCTAATTGGCATGAACTGCAGGGGATGTGAATCAGAACATGTCAGTTAGTTCGATCATTGCGTCAATATGTAGGCCACGTTAATACAGAATTATTACTTTGTCTGTCTCGTCTTTGTATATAGCTGAATGTCCCTGACAATTTCATGTTAGTTTTTAAGAACGACATTGGTGCTAATATATACATATATAGCATATAAGGAACACGTAAAAGTTTAGTCCATGCTGAAAAGATAAGAAAACCGCCACAACGTTTCATCTTGGAATAAATCTTTACTTGTTGTTTTGCAGCCTACCCATTCTGACCTAACTCCTCCCTTGAAATTGCCAAACAGATAAGGGTACGTAACGGCTCATGCGATGCTCAGTTGCAATTTGTCCCAAAACAAACAAGAACAGCAGCTGAGGGTTTGAGTTTGAACATGCACTGTATTAAAGCAGCTTTTATTTCCATTGATAAATGCTATATATTCCTACAGAGATTCTCCAGGTGAGTAAGCGATTCCTGTTTCTGTTTCTATTTCTGTTTCATATATATATATACAGTATATATACAGTATTGTACTATTATTATATAATTCGTTACACTGTGGCTGTGTTGTGTGTGTTAAGCTGCTGTTGCACTGCAATTTCCCTCACGGGATCAATAAAGTATCTATCTATAAGAAGACATTACCAACAACGACCACAAGATGGAGATATTGTCTAGACATTACCAACAACGACCACAAGATGGAGATATTGTCCAAAGAGGCAAGCAGGGCAAAGCCGCGATAAGGTAAAATCATTTTTTGTAAGAGATTGGTGTCAGAATGCACATCCGTATCCCAAACAGAATCTCTAGTAAAATATGATCATTTGTGAAACAGGCAAATGAGTGTCTGCTACAATATGATTGCTACAGATGCAGCCATTCAAAATGTGCGGGCGATACTGCATTATTTTCCGGTACGCTGTACGCAGTCTACCGCGAGTTACCGGTAAATACCGCGAGTTACCGGTAAATACCGCTAGCAAAATAATAGTATCCGGAATTTCCGCAAGGTGGAGCTAATAAAGCTCAACTTCTCATGTTTGAGCTGTAGCCATCAAAGTCTTTAATGAAGATATTACTAATAGTATTAATAATAAATGACCTTGGACAAGCTGTAAACTCAAAGTATTGCCCTGGTCCACATTATTTTTTTCACTGACCTTCTTTGTAAAAGTAACACCACAGCATTTCGCAATCATGCATTTTTTTCCAATCATGCAAAGTACAGTAATTTTTGAGAATCGATTCACCATGCCTTTCACATGCTCATAAAAGAGATTGATTTAGGAACATAAACATATTACCGTATGCAAACTGTACTGTATACAGTTTGTATATGTATATGTATATGTATATGTATATTTAATGTCTTAACTGTGCCCGTTTAAGTATTGAATATTTATATGGAATTTTACCACTGAAGGGAAATCTTAGTGCCTGAGCATAAAAAGAATAGGAGCGTAATGCAACGCGTGTGAAGGCCATAAACGATATTAATTTTGGAACATAAACATACAGTATATGGCTGGTCTCGGTACTTTAAAGAAAACATACACGAAACATGGTTTCATTATGACCAGAATCGGTCTTGAGATATTTTTAACTTGATTTACAGTATTTGAGAGGTATGTCTTGACACCGATACTACGTAAATACTCCTCACGTATATGTTTCTAGGTTTATATTATGCATTTCATACGGTCAAATTGCTTTTGAGCAACTGATAAGAAGCGCGAAACGGTATGCCCAGGGCGTTTTAGTTTTTGTTTTGTTTTAATGCAGTGCAGTGGATTGATTAGAGATATCAAGTACATACAAGTCATTTTTTAAATGTTGTAGTTCGTCTTGTAAAAATGTTACGAGTACATCATCTGTCAACAATTACACAGGTTCTGTTTCCATATTGCGGTTTTTGGTTACGTAATACTATTTTCTAATTTCACGTTGTGAATATATGATTTGGGCAAACAGAGCCGCAAAGAAGTACATTATGGGTTGTTGTTGTTTTTTTGCAGTTTTATCTAAAATAAGCGATGCTTAAACCTTTGTCTGATTCTTGTGAAACTATCCACACGACAGTTACCTAGGAGTTGACTTCAGTGATGTCACTGATGGGATGTTTCTAAAAATCCATCCTCTGTAAAACATCTTCTCTAGTTGTTCTGCATATGTATTCGCTAATGAAGCTGTGTGTTCTGAGCCTGGTTCTCTACATTTCTGTATGAACCAGCTTAGAGGGCTAAAGACAGCTTGTGTTTAAATTGAGTGTAAGGTAATTTATGCTTCTAAAGTCATGGTCAGCATTTATTATTGTACTGTGCTGTAAACTTCTTCTGTGCCTAATTACATTATTTTATAGTCGATAATGTTTCTGTAGTGCTTTTTCAGCCCTCAGCATGTGACTGCGCTGGTGGTGCTGTGGGTTAGGTTCCTGACTCCTATGTCACATGGTCTGTGGTTGAATCTCATGGAACTATGACTTTAATTTTTAACAAACATTTCTTTGAAAAAATGAAACATTTCCCTTGGTCAGAGATTAAATAAAACCTCACTCGCATCAAAACAAATTTATATTTCTAAATATCACAACATGATCGAATTTACGTCTTTTTAATAACAATGAATAGTCACCTATGCGTTACAAAATAAACATTTATATTGATTTGAATCGAGTTTTGATTTAAATCGTAAACGCGTGTTTAAAGGCGATATACTGTATAAAAGCGCTGATTCTTATGGAATGTGTTTGGCCGGGGATTCAAAAAAATTATTTTTTTTAATCGCGTATCTAAGGAAAATTGCAGTATAACTTTGTTCATGCACAAACAGTGGCATGTTACATTATAATTTGGGTGTCTCCTCTTGCCAGAAAGCTCTAAATTGGATTTTGAGTGCGGTTTTTGACTTTTTCTAAATTGCAACCCATAAATAAAGCTGATACAGTTTAGACTTACTGTATTCTAAACTGTATTACAACATCACATTGGACAATGCAACGTAAATTGCAAAAATGCACTTGGAATCTGTCCAAGCCCTACTACGAAAATTATTAAAACTGCGACACTTATCATTCATCTTTAAATAAACTTTATTTTATATAGCGTTTTAAGCGAATAGGTAATTAGATTGCTCATAAACCTAATCGCTTTTTCTACATAAACACAGCGTGATTGCTCTCTGAAAATGCTTTTTTCTTTATATTTAGGCTCAGATTTCAACTATAGATTGTATTATTATAAACTTTCTTGGAAAAATGTCTTTTATGTAAACCATGTTTGCTATTAATTCATTTAGGGCTAAAATACGTTCATTGTCTTCCAATCGAGTCGAGTTGACATTGGAAGCTTGCCACGCCCGGACTGTTACACCAACGCATTAGCATGTTGAAGCGATTTCATTGAGGAGGCCATCTACTAGTTAACACTGTACTTCCTACTTTGAAAACACCTGTGAAATTGGTTTAATTCGTCACAGCCAGCACTCCGGCAGAGAGGGGGGTTGTACTCGTTAATGTCTGATGACATACAAGTGGAAAGATTACAGATTTTAATCGTTTTTTTTCTGAACCAGGGAAAATCTGATCATGTTTCTCTATAACAATAATAAAAAACTTTATTTTAAATTATTTTACATATCCCGCTTGCACATCGCACGACTTTAATAAATCTATTCTTTATTAATACTAAATAAATAATACTAAAAATACTACAGCAAAGAGGTCACTTGATTTTTGGAATAATTCCAAATAGCACAATGATCCACTGGCATTCCTGAAGTCTGTTTAGTGCATAATCTTCCAAATACAATCACTAAGCAATTATAAGAATTATACCATCCTATTTCTTTGTGATGTCCTGTAAAAACTAAACCTATTTTTATAAGGCTTTTACTCAAAAGGTTTCCAAACACACAAAGCATTTGTGAAGTACTATAGTATTTCTAAAGGTTACTGGTACAACATCAATCATTAAAGCTTAACAATAAAGTTTAGATTGCTGACTATGGACTAACTACATTAACTAACTGCAATGCAACATTATACATTTTACAAGAATATCTGGTTGAATTCTTGCATTTGTAGCCAATTTAATGCGAGAGAAATAAGCCAATTTAATTATTTCACAAAAAATAATGTAATATAAAATGGATGTTTTTAACTTTATTGTAGTGTTTTAGAAACTAATATGTCTTCAAAAATGGTTGTTTTTCACTCCTAGGAATGAAAGCTGTTGTTATATGATGTTTATTTTCAAATTTGGAAAAATCAAAGGATTCTAGCTTTCTCCCCTTGCAGGCATCGGACACAGAGAACCTCATGGTTTTCCTAAAAATCATTTTTTATGTTCCCTGGTGTTCCAAACTTAGTTTTAATTTGTTATTATGTTAAAAACAGGGTAATAAATTTCTAATTGGACTATAAATAATGTCATATTGTCTGCTATAAAACTGATGTTTTCAACTCTATTGTAGAGATTCTAGAATCATCTAATAGAGAATTGAAATAAAAAAGGGCATAAGAAAACATTACCAACAACGACCACAAGATGGAGATATTGTCTAGACATTACCAACAACGACCACAAGATGGAGATATTGTCCAAAAAGGCAAGAAGGGCAAAGCCGCGATAAGGTAAAATCATTTTTTGAAAGAGATTGCTGTCAGAATGCACAACTGAATCCCAAACAGAATCTCTAGTCAAATATGATCATTTGTGAAACAGGCAAATGAGTCTCTCAGGTGCCCATTGCTCATTTTCAGACACATTTATGCAATACTTTCACCATGCGTTGAGCAACAGGGATTAAAGATACCAGAGGTAAGGTTTAAAAGTGATTCTGAGGTGCAACACATCAGCAATACAGCTAGGCATCTGAAATGCGGGGTTTGAGAGCCCTTCAGGGAACACCGTACCCTAAAGGTACCAGAAGTCCAGTAGTATAAGCATTAAGTCACTGTCACCCCTGTTACAATGTGATTGCTACATATCTTCATTTCTTTGGTTTTTAAGGAGTAAGAGTGCAGGGGGTCTAAATCTGCGATCCAGTGTGTTGAAGTATTTCACAACATTACCTGTAGCCCGTATGGAAATAAATACTAATTCTGATTATTGCCCTGGGCATGTACCAATAAATCACTGAGCATATATATATATATATCACTGTGTTGAAGCTAGAGACCTGTATGTAATATTATGGTGCTAAAATGTCATTTTCACATATATTAATGTAATAAATGATTGCTTATGCTTTATAAACAAATCTAATTAAAATAAATGATTAAGTTTTGTATTTATCTTGTACCATAGAACATGATTTTCTTTGTATTTCAAGCCCACAAAGTGTCCAAATGACGCACTACATGATATAAGGAAGATTATCACATGCATATCGGTATTATCTTTCTTATGAAAATGCATTCCTTTCATTACCTTTTACTTTTTAAAATGAACTCAAATTGTGTATAATGTAATAATTTAAGTAGAAGTGCTTCACTGCTCTATGCCGTCTGGAAATAAATCCTCAGACTACTTACTGCCCTGGGCATGTACCAATAAATTACAGGAGCACATCTATATATCACTGCGTTGAAGCAGGAGACACACAATCACTGCAAACACATCCTAAATACAGTGTTCTAGCACCTTTGACCTCATCCAGAACATATCATTTCTTGAAAGGGATTGCTGTCCGAATGCACATCTGAATCCCAAACAGAATCTCTAGTAAAATACGATCATTTGTGAAACAGGCAAATGACTGTCTCAGGGGCCCATTCCTCATTCTCAAGACACATGTATGCAGTACGTACACCATGCATTGAGCAATAGGGATTAAAGACACCACAGCTAAGGTTAGAAGTCATTCTGACTATATTCTAAAATATTGGACTCATATTCTTATGATGGCAGACATGATGCTGCGTTTAAAACCGGGGTTAATGGACATTATATGACTGTCAATTCTGTTTTGTTTTGGAGACTCTTGGCTGCCTATATGGTACACTGCAGCGTGAAGGAATTATTTTCCAAAACTGTGTCAGCTCAAAAGTTGTAAGAGAACCTCTCCAGCTGCTTTAACTCTCTTCATTTTTGTCATTTAATTGTCTGTCGGCACTATGTGGCAGCGTTGCATGACAACCCCTCTCACCACGGAAAGGAACCTAACAGCTTTGGTAAGAGAGGAGAAAAGGACCTGGCCAGTAAGGGGCACCAACCCGTGACTTTGGCGTTATTAGCACCATGCTCTAACCAACTCAGCTAACCGGCCTCACGACAGTGGTTCTCTCTGTGCTGCAAAAAATCGAACTCAGGGAATTTCTTTTGCCCTCCTTTGAATAGAAAGCCGTGTAATTCAGTGTACGGGCTTTCTCATGCAGTTTCATGGTTCTTGTAACCCAAATCCTACACTGGCCTGAAGTGCCCCCCATTTCACAGAATTTTTCAGCTGATTTAAAATGTACCTAAAGGAGAAGCATTATTGAAGACGATCAATTACCAAGAGCTTTTGTCAAAGGTTTTGGTGGTCATTTTTAATGACCACAGAGCGATGTGACCTCGGTTTTACATCTCATCCAAAAGACAGAGCCCTTTTACAACACAGTGTCTCCGTCACTATGCTGGGGCATTGGGACCCGCACAGACCTCAGGGTGAGCGCCCCACCGCCGGCACCATTAACACCGCTTCCAGCTGGAAGCTTTGTTTTTCCCTGTAGCTCACCCTCATCCGGGTACTGACCTGGCTCACACCTGCTTAGCTTCAGTGGGTTTTCAGTTGCGAGTTGCAAGGGGATGCAAGTGATGGAGCAGCTAGCTGCAAAAGCCACTGCATTGGCGGGGAATCAAAGCCGAGCCTCCCGCGTGGCAGGCGAGAATTCTACCACTGAACCACCAATGCTCAGAACCCGGGCCTTCAAAAAAGACGCTTTTTTGGTGCTCTGTGCAAAAAGCGTCGACATCTGCTTCCAGCTGTAAAATGCCATTCGCGGACGCTGAAGAACTTATTTGCAAGGGAGCGGGTACAAGCAATTTGGCATTTTAAAACCACCAGGAACACCGAACAGGCGCGCTTCTTTGCTTGCGCCGAAACACAACGACAGGAGGTGGACAACGTAGTCTGCAGGATTCGAACCTCTTTCTGTCTATTATATACTAAATGTTCTCTTGTCTGTCTCTTGTTTGTATAGAACTGAATGTCCCTGACAATGTACTGTTAGTTTTAATTGAAGAACGGCATTTGTGTTCAAATATATCAGACAAGTTTACGTAACTGCTCATGCGACACTCAGTTGTAATTAGTCAAGAAATAAAGTCGAACAACAGCTGCGGGTTTGATTCTGAACGTATCAGATTGCAGCACCTTTTACTTCCATTGACAAATGATAGAGATTCGAAGAGAGATCCTTCAGACCAGCAAGCAAACCCACGGCTATTTCGGTTTTCTATCTAGGCAACGTTGGTGTCTGCAATAGCATACATGAAAGCGTGATGCAATTTCTGTGGCTAAATTTGTTGCACGTCATGCACAGTAAGAGTGTTTCTAACACCAAATAAAAAGTCAACAATTAGCGATCACGCCTTCTCCTCAGTTAACCCACTGAAACCCTTGCTGTTAACAGTTCTTTAATGCATGCTTTACGAGCACCTACATATTGTGTCGGTTCTTTCAGTTTTATTCATTAGGTTTTCAAAGGCATAAGTAGAACACCAGAGGTGCGAACGCAAGATGTGTGGTTATCTGAAGAACTCATTTCCATGGCAGCGGGGCCAAGCTATTTAGTGTTTTTATAGTACCAGGGAAGGAGAAGCGGCACTTCACCTTTGCCGCGCAGGCACAAGGAGACGTGCGGCAGACGCCGTAGTCGGCAAGATTTGAACCTGCATGGGGAGTCCCCAACGGATTTCAAGTCCATCGCCTTAACCACTCGGCCACGACTACAGCGAGTTCACCATCGCCGCATTCCTCCTTTAATCTAACACGGAGTGCGACGTGGCTGCGGAAACCTTTTCAAAGTCGCTCTCCGTTAAAAAAAAATAATACCTTTGACAAAATACGTGCCGGCAGACAGACACGCCTCAGAGGGTTTAAGGCTGGCTTCATGTCGGAATGATAAAGTCTCCCCGTCCGGACATGAAAATGCCACTTTGTTACACACAAAAAAAGAATCAACAACAGAGAAATGCCCACAAGCATTTGAAAAGCCGCACCACGTCGCACTTGAAATAGCTCTTACATTAGTGGTAGACGCAGGAATCGCATTTTTATTTACGCTCTTACCAACGCGATGGAAAGCAAAACAAAGCAAAGCAGAGCAAAACAAAACGAACAAACGAAAACCCTGCACATAACGCCGTTACGTGCCCAAGTGGTATTGTACGTCATCCTAGCACTGCACCCCGGGGCGTACGGTACATGGGAACGAGCACACGCCACGAATCGTCTCGAATCACTCCCTACAGCTGTAAGGCGCCTTGAAGCGTGCACCCCCAACATTCTTCTTTGCGCATCTGTGAAAGGTAAACTCTTGAGCAAACTCTGAACCAGCTCTAAGGAAACTAATCCGATTAGACGTAACTTTGACTCATCTTTTTACGCTCAGTGCTGGATTGCTCAAACTCCAGCTAGGGTTAGGGTTAGCATTACCACGCTACTTAGACACTTTGTTTACGCTCAGTGCTGGATTTTGGAAACTTCAGGACGAGTGGGAATTTTCTCCTATCTGTCCATTCTGTTTTGTTTTGGAGACTCTTGGCTGCCTATGTTGTACAGTGCAGCGTGAAGGAAACATTTTCCAAAACTGTGTCAGCTCAAGAGTTGTAAGAAAACCTCTCCAGCTGCTACAACTCTCTTCATTTTTGTCATTTAATGTGACACTCGATGTATAACTGGAGCCTCACATATGCAAATGGTGCGGCTCCAGTTCGACACCCAGTTCGACACCACTTTACAGTATATGACAAAAGCATGGCAAACTGTGCCGGACCAGCAGATAACTTCCGCTTATTTTGACCATATTAAACATTGGAAATCTTCCCACTTGCATTTGTGACACTTGATTTTGGCTCCACCTAAGAAACTCTTAAATCTTCTAACACTTTTCTCTTCTCCCGCAACACACTTGTCTGTCGGCACTATGTGGAAGCGTTGCATGACAACCCATCTCACCACGGAAAGGAACCTAACAGCTTTGGTAAGAGAGTAGAATTACCTGAAGAACTGCTTTCCATGGAAGCAGGACCAAGCGATGTAGCATTTTTATAGTACCAGGAAAGGAGAAGCGGCACTTCGCCTTTGCCACACAGGCACAAGGCGACGTGCAGCAGACGCCGTAGTCAGCAGGATTCGAACCTGAGCGGGGAGTCCCCAATGGATTTCAAATCCATCGCCTTAACTACTCGGCCACGACTACAGCGAGCTCGCCGCCGCCGCATTCCTCCTATAATCTAACACGGAGTGCGAGGTGGCTGCGGAAACCTTTTTAAAGTCGCTCTCCGTTAAAAAAAAAATACCTTTCACAAGATACATGCCGGCAGACAGACACGCCTCAGAGGGTTTAAGGCTGGCTTCACGTTCAAATGATAAAGTCTCACCGTCCGGATGTCAAAATGCAACTTTGGCAGACAGAAAAAAAACATCAACAAACCACAAATGTGGACAAGGATTTTACAAGCTGCACCACACTGCACTTTCAAAAGCATTTACATTCGTGTTAGACGCAGGAATTGTCCTTGTTTTGCGCGCTTACGAACGCCATACAAATAAAACAGGTCTACGGGTCTGAAACCTGCTCCACGGAAAACAGTTCTGTTGCGCTTTTGATCAAAGGGAGATTCTCTGTTCTTACTTTTTCATGACATAACACCCAAAGGGGCTTCTTTGGAGCTGGATTCCAACCAGCATCCTAAAGTTTCTTGGTCGTATCCTTTACAGTCCTCTGTTCGGTCGACATGGAACAGAAGGGGGCAGCTTTCCTCACACATACAGTGCAGTTCTGCATCAGACCTCTAACTCGTTTCCTTAGCTTGGATTTAAGCCACGAAGCAGGCTTCTACTGTATAAACGTCTAGAGGAATCACAAACTATTTGAGAGGCCATCATCCCAGGGGGAACTGACAAAGTCTATCCCTAAACACCTAGCGCAGTCTCTCGAGAGACTGTCAAAAATCGCTTTCTCCGTTTGTGCTGCAAGTAAGTGAAAATGCGGTCTCAACCCAGAGCCACTTGGCAGCAGCGGCACGTAAATACTGTTACTGCCACTGCTCGATACCGACGTTAGCCTACTATACCATGTTCAGCCACCGCTAGAAAATGTACAGCTCTAGTACTGGAGCAAACAGAAGGAGGGCCAACATCTAACAGGCACACGTGTCAGACATAGAGAGCGCCGAGGATGGGATTCGAACCCATGCGTGCAGAGCACAATGGATTAGCAGTCCATCGCCTTAACCACTCGGCCACCTCGTCAACGAAACTGGGCTGTCCAGACACGGGTTGGCACGCTCCAGATGATCTTTTTCTTTTTTTTCCCTCGTACTCGAGGGTCCTTTTCCTGTTCCACATGCGATTTCAACATTTTCCTTGGGAGATGTCAAGCCAGCAAGCCACTGCTGTGGTTCAGTGGCCAGTGTGGAGTTCAGTGGCCCTGTTGTACACAGAAAGCACATTGAGCTCCTTGGACATGAAAAGTTCCAGATAAAAGCCATTTGTCATCCTTTCTCTTGGTGTCGATGTTGCTATTGTATGTAAAGGTGGCAACTTGCTCAGCGAGCAGGTGGAGCACACACCGAATGCAGATGTGTCTGAGTGGTGTGTCCAAGTGGCTGCAAAAAAACAGTACTCCCGGGGCGCCGTGGCTTAGTTGGTTAAAGCGCCTGTCTAGTAAACAAGAAATCCTGGGTCCGAATCCCAGCGGTGCCTTTTTTTGTGCTGTGTTCTCGAACAGAACTGGTCATTATGGACAACCGCATATGCCTAGACTTAATTAAATGCAAGTATTCATTTCCTGTCTTGAACGACTTGTTTTTCTTAAAATGGATGCAACTTGCAAAACATGAAATACAAACCTCGCTAATCAGCGCTCGCGGCTGGCAAAAAAAAAAGAAGTCAGCAATGTTATTTTTCTTTAACCTTAACCCTGCTAATGGAGAAGAGTTAAACGACCGAGTCTATGCAGCTTAAACGGTGCTCACGTCGGGTTCTTAGCTGAAAGGGTGATAAATCCCGCTCACCCCAGTCCTTAATCTTTTAAAAGGATACAAAATTGAACCTAGTCGCCACATCACATACATCCTGTTCAACGATAAAAAGGTGACATCTATCCTCGATCCAGAGTAAATCCCACGTTGAGGGCATATTTTTTTCCACTTTACCATGAGTCGGGCTCGGCTGCACAGAGGCGAGAGCAGAGCAATGAGGTCACGGGGACAGGAGAGCCACACGCTGGCGGTTTAAACACGTGGAAGAAAACTGAAGGATCCACAGTATGTGGACCCTCCGTGCGCCATCAGTCCGCACTCCGGACTCTGAATCCTGCCATCCGAGTTAAGATCTCGGCGGAACCTGAGGCGCAGTTCTTTCTTAAAACGTAATCTGGTGAGCATTTCTAGAATCGTACTTGTATAGATGCAGCCTTGAATGTGTTGCTAGGTTAAAATTGATGACTTCTTGAACTTCAGTAGGCAACTGCCCTCTTGATTTTGGATTTAATTTCTTTATTACAGGGGCGCTTTTATGAAGACCGAGTCATGTTCAGGTACTTTGCTTGATGGAGGAAGCATATTTCGGACTCTGTGATCTGCTCACCTGGAAAGGTCTGCTGTACTACTACAAGAGAGAAGTAGAGTCTGGAAGAATGGACAATTTTATGATGCTTTGGAAGATAATGTTTTTTTTTTCTTTGAAATTGAAATGAATCAGAATATCAGTGCAAAAGACAAACTCTTGGTTTGGTTTAAAGAGATATGGTTTTAAAACAGACAAAATGTAGAAAACAGGTGTTTCTCACTTTTGGAAGAGAATGGACCGGGGGTAATATTTTACAAGTTATATAATAGTAAAATATTATATAATAGGGGTAATAGTCGCGAGGGGCTTCAGCTTTTTCGTGCTTAATATGGTGCGCTGTGGCCACGGCAGATATGGGATCTATAAAAGCCGAAAATTCTCCGATCATTGCCTGACACAGCTCCTCAAAGCTATTACAGACCTCAGGTCCTTGTCTAGACATCCACTCGTGGACCGCTCGGCTGGTAGTTTTCCTTACTAACATAGCCTTTTCCTGTTCGGACGCTTCGGGCATAAACTGCAAAGTATATCTCAGCTCATCAATGTAGGTCTCCACATTATTCCCTGACACTGTCGGGTCAAACCTTTCTACATCTTTGGCTAACTGCCTCAGGGAGTGGAGGTTAATTTTTACAGTTTCTCCGTGGGCAGGGAGACGGCCGTGATCAGGAGCAGGGGGTCTATGCCTGAATTGAATCGCCCTTGCGTCTCGCGCAGGACTCGGCGATCTCCCCCATGCCGATCCGACCACAGACCCTGGCCGGGAGAAACCTCCTGGGTGAGTGCTCCGGGCTGCTAGGTGGGCTGGCATGTAAGTGGGATCTAGCCTGTTTTGCTTCCAGTACAGCAGCATCTAACTCCTTTTGCCTTTCCTGGCTGAGCTCATTTAAACTCTCAATTTCTTTTTCTTTTTCTTTCAAGCTCGCTTCTAGGTCTCTCCTAGCTACCTCAGCCGCAGTTTCTCTAGCAGACAGGTCATCTAATTTACCTAAAACTTCCCTGAGTCTGTCTTCACTTTCCTCACTTTTCACTCTCTTTTCTCTGATTATATCCAACAACTCAACTCGCTCCGCCTTATATCTTTCTAGCTTTCCCTGAAGCGTTTGAAACTTTGTCAGCTCGGACAAAGACAGTTCCAGCTGTTTAGCTAGATTTAAGGCGAAACTAGATAGGACCTGAACTGCGTTCACAGACCCTCCTGTGTTAAGCTGGTTCGCTACCTTAGCTACTAAATCTACTTGCAGCTTCTCAATATCATCAAAGTTCAACTTTTCGATACCGCTCCAGTAACCAGGATTGTCGTCGCTAGAAATAGTACTTATAAGCGACTCCACTTCAGACATTTTAGCAGCCATTGTCATTACGTCAGAGAAACTTTAAGAGTATTACTTTTTTTCCTTTTACCAAAATACAGTATGGAATCTAAACACCCGAGCAGATGGATTTCCAATCAGCACACGTTACACTAAACGCTAGAAAACAGGGGGATTTCTTTACGCAGTTATCAGCACACCCGGTATTCGCGTATAAAAGCCACGGTGCTGTGCTGAACTTGAACTCACAGCAACATCAGTTATTCTGTGCGATTGAGTCTCATTTCATTCTAAACTCGCCCACCCAGGGACGCCATTAAATGTAGTGGTTTGATGGATTTACTGAGACACTTATTAATTGTAGCAGTAATCACGAGGTTGTTCGTTGGGGCTTTTAGAAAATCAATCGCCAGAACAACTAACAACGCACACACACGGGTTCAATACACGAGATACATTTATTAATATAAATTGTGCACCAAACATATACTAGTCTGCCTGGATACGAGCGGCAGACCTTACTGTGAGGGTTATCAATATACAAGATATATAATCTCGAAGAGATGCAAACACAAAGAGATACACAACAGAGAATATATGTCAATATATATCGTTCGGTTACCAAATCGCTAATCAGTGTTATTACCCATTGTTACTCTAAACTCGGAAGTAAATACATTACTCATGAATTAAATTGATAACAACTTGTGTTGAGGTACAATTGAATTCTCGAGACGCAATGTAGAACATGGGGTTAACTTATCCACTGTGTATGGATTTGGAATTTCCCGGCACGAACACCAAACCAGCTGACAAGCTCTGTTGCAGCCTCTGTTCCAGCGGTTGTCCAATGGGCGTTGTGTCGGCGTCCTCTGGCTACCAGCCAACCAGTCAAGGTGCAGCTCGGAGTAGGACGGGCGGAGGAATCTGACTGCGGCGCGCAGGGCAGTCGTTGCTCCGAGGGGATCTACCAGCAGTCCGGCTGGCTAGTAGAAAGTCTCTATGCACAGAGTGTGACCGCGAGTCCTCACAAGTCACTCTTTTGCCTGGGAAGAAACTGGTTCGTTCCCGGTCCAGCGCTGCTTCTGAATAAGCTATTCAGGTTGTCGACGAGGGTCCAACTGTAGGCTGCCGTTGATCAAACGGAGCATTCACGTTAGTAGAATTCTGAGTACGTACGGGATGCTTGGCCTCGCGCTTAGAACAAAGTCCAAGTCCCTATGCAGACAACAGCAGTTGTCACGTGATTGTCTCTGAGGATGCGCGAAAATGGCCAAGGAGAGCCCCGATCTGAGCTTGCGCTCCCTTTTTGACCAAGACACAGATGTGTGCTGATTGGTTGAGAGTTTGGCGGGCATTGGAGACCCACGTGGTATTACCACGCCCTGCCAGTCCCTGATTGGTTGGTCAAGGTGAGATATAAGTCACTTACTCTTGACACTTAAGAATGCAGTCCAGATGTCCATTCAGCACTCCCTAGACAGATAGGCGCCAATGGATGACCATTGATCATGATAGCCAGGCTTAGCTAAGTGCATCCCTGTCTGGGAGCTGTTCCCTATCAAAAGAAAACAACTTAAATCAGTCTGCATGAATACTTTCTCTGTGGCTGCACCGGTGAGATGGGGCTTCATTTAGGACAGCATACCAACGCTTAATTCTGTCTTATTAACAAGCATTGCCGCTACACTTGTATCCCAACTTTTGCAACTCGCAACTGAAAACCCACTGAAGCTAAGCAGGTGTGAGCCAGGTCAGTACCAGGATGAGGGTGAGCTACAGGGAAAAACAAAGCTTCCAGCTGGAAGTGGTGTTAATGGGCGCTCACTCTGAGGTCTGTACGGGTCCCAATGTCCCAATATAGTGACGGAGAAGCTGTGTTGGAAAAAGGGCGCTGTCTTTTGGATGAGATGTAAAACCGAGGTCATAGTGCTCTGTGGTCATTAAAAATGACCACCAAAACCTTTGACAAAAGCTCTTGGTAATTGATGGTCTTCAATAATGCTTCTCCTTTAGGTACATTTTAAATCAGCTGAAAAATGCTGTGAAATGGGGGGGCACTTCAGGCCAGTGTAGGATTTGGGTTACAAGAACTATGAAACTGCACGAGAAAGCCCGTACACTGAATTACACGGCTTTCTATTCAAAGGACAAAAGAAATTCCCTGAGCTTGATTTTTTGCAGCACAGAGAGGACCACTGTTGTGAGGTCGGTTAGCTCAGTTGGTTAGATGGTGGTGCTAGTAACGCCAAGGTTGCGGGTTTGAGCCGCGTACGGGCCAGGTCCTTTTCTCCTCTCTTACCAAAGCTGTTAGGTTCCTTTCCGTGGTGAGATGGGTTGTCATGCAACGCTGCCACATAGCGCCGACAGACAAGAGTGTTGCGGGAGAAGAGAAATGTGTTTGAAGATTTAAGAGTGTCTTAGGTGCAGCCAAAATCAAGTGTCACAAATGCAAGTGGTTGGATTTCCATTGTTTAATGTGGTAAAAATAAGCGGAAGTAATCTGCCGGTCCGGCACAGTCTGCCATGCTTTTGTCATTTACTGTAAAGTGGTATTGAACTGGGTGTCGAACTGGAGCCTCACCATTTGCATATGTGAGGCTCCAGTTATACATCGAGTGTCACATTAAATGACAAAAATGAAGAGAGTTAAAGCAGCTGGAGAGGTTTTCTTACAACTTTTGAGCTGACAGTTTTGGAAAATGTTTCCTTCACGCTGCACTGTACAACATAGGCAGCCAAGAGTCTCCAAAACAAAACAGAATTGACAGATAGGAGAAAATTCCCACTCATCCTGAAGTTCCGAAAATCAAGCACTGAGCGTAAACAAAGTGTCTAAGTAGTGTGGGAATGCTAACCCTAACCCTAGCGTAAAAAGATGAGTCAAAGTAACGTCTAATCGGATTAGTTTCCTTAGAGCTGGTTCAGAGTTTGCTGAAGAGTTTACCCAGTGGGCACTGATTCGTCGAATATACGTATATTCACGGCGAAAATACGGCTATACGTATATATACGTCGCCTCGACGTATAATCAAAGTCGAATTGCAACCGTAAAATCGACGACATTAATAAACGCATATATAACGTCGAAAACACATCTAACACAGTGCCTGAGGCTTTTTACTGTATGTATCGTGTGTGCCGCAACTAGGAGTATACGGCACTCTGCACAGTGTACGAAGTAAATTATTTTCGCAGTAATTAATTTACACGTGTATAATAAATATAGTAAATATAATAAATTAATTACTGCGAAAATTACTTCGTACACTGTGCAGAGTGCCGTATACTCCTAGGTAAGTTAGGTACATCTTTTTGCCCAAAACTGAAGGGGCGACATTCCTCCCTCCCCCCGTGATGCCAGGCCTGTCCCCATCCTATTCCATAATGTCATTATACTGTATATAATACCATACAACAGTGACCGATCCTTACTAACTGCATGCGTTAAAATTGCACATCAGCTCATAGCAGGGGGCACATAGCCGCGATGTATTATCAATGTTAAATTTCAACCATAATATCGACAACATTAATAAACGCATACGTTGAGAAAATATCGAACCCAGCATATTTTCCGGTTATATACCACAATGCATTGCTAGTATTCGTTGGTCACCATTTTGGACACGTTTTTCAAACGTAGAAGTATATCCGCAAATATCTCAGCAATCCTCTTTTGATGAGTAAGTATGAACAATAATAATACTATCTGAATACATACAGATCTTTCTTAATATTATTTTGATTAAAATAGTAAGTGAATAAGCAAAAAATGGCACATAAAAATAGTGGAGCTTTTTAAACGTCTGTACTTACTGCGCCCCATAAGAAATCGTTTGTCCCCGTTCAAAAGAGGTTGTGCGATGTCCTGCAGCGTTCGCAAAGCAAACCTTTGACAGTTTGAAAAGAGGAATTTATTCTGCTTCCTGTGCGTGCAGTAGTTACAAAGTTGAACGTCTTTACACGATCTGCTGCAGTTTTCAGTGGGCGGGCGTTGTCAAATGGCTTGGAAAAACGCACTGTGTTTCGGCTCGGCAAACATCGTGAGCAGTGTCCTGCATGTTTTCTGTGTATAGCTGTCTTTTAACGCATACAGAATTCATTCGAAATGGGGAATGGTGTGAATGGGGAAGATGACACTAAATCGTTTTGCCGTTTCTCTATTCTTATTCTATGTTGTACTTTCAAACTTTGGGTACTCTTTAATTAGGACAGACTTTATTGCTCAACTTCTATGATGCAAGCCAAATTTTATACATTTATTTCAGCTTTGAGCTTAGTAAACCGTTCATTTTTTAGATTATACTAAAGAAGATATTAATCATCATTAATTTGGGAAGTAATATTATATAATTTTCTCCTAGCTGCGGTGCTGAAGTCCCGCCCTAAATCAGCAGAAAAAGAAATAAAGGAGCACGCAATGTGTTACTTGAAGAATGCATATGCAAGGCAGGGGGCCAGGAGATCTGGACACTGAAAATACTAGGTTTTTGGTTCTAACTGTTAGGACAATTACACAGGGTTTGCAAATAGTGGACAAAAATCGTCTTAACTTCCATTGTAATATTTTTTTTCTTGGAAATATAGAAGTTGTACATTTTAAAATGTATATTTGAATCAAAATGTGGTTTTGAGTTAGTGTGTTAATGTAATTAGTTTGTGTTTGCCGTTACTATACTGTATATTGCCATATTACCAGAATTTGTAGCTGAAGTTTAAGACTAGTTGTGTTTTTTATGATTATTGCCCATATGTTGATTGTTGATTGATTGTATACAATGTATAATTTGAAATACATATTTTTCAGGTGTGAATGTGTATTTTCAGAATAAATTTCTAAACCAAATCATTGGGTTGATTTACTAGTTTCTACACCTGTAAAACCTAACTTTGATGTATAATAGACCTCTACCCATATACGTATAATAGACCTCTAAAGTTATCCGTATAATAGACCTCTAACCATATACATATAATAGACCTCTAAAGTTATCCGTATAATAGACCTCTACCCATATACGTATAATAGACCTCTAAAGTTATCCGTATAATAGACCTCCAACCATATACGTAGAATAGTCCTCTAAAGTTATCCGGAACTCCTACCATATATGTATAATAGTCCTCTAAATTTATCCGTATAATAGAACTCCAACCATTTACGTATAATGAACATCTAATCATAGACGTATAATTGACGTATAACAATAGACGTATATTAGAATTTCATTCTAGACGAATTGCAGACCACATTTAGACGTCTAAGGTATGCGTTTAATAGACGTATATTATACGTCTTTTGCCCACTGGGTTACGTCTCAACAGAAACGCTCTTTAGCTCTTTCAGTGTTATGCAGAGAACAGCGTCTGTCGAGATCACTTTTGAGTCAGCGCGAAACGCCGTGTGCTGTCAGTTTGATTTCATATTGCTCGTAGCGGCGCCCGGCTTTTGTCTGTCAAACGTTAGGTTGCGCTTCTTCATGCTGCATCGTCGGCATGAGTGGAGCTTTTTAAACGTCTGTACTTACTGCGCCCCATAAGAAATCGTTTGTCCCCGTTCAAAAGAGATTTTGCGATGTCCTGCAGCGTTCGCAAAGCAAACCTTTGACAGTTTGAAAAGAGGAATTTATTCTGCTTCCTGTGCGTGCAGTAGTTACAAAGTTGAACGTCTTTACACGATCTGCTGCAGTTTTCAGTGGGCGGGCTTTGTCAGATGGCTTGGAAAAACGCACTGTGTTTCGGCTCGGGAAACATCATGAGCAGTGTCCTGCATGTTTTCTGTGTATAGCTGTCTTTTGACGCATACAGAATTCATTCGAAATCATTGATTTCTCCAATTATCAAGGGTCCCTTAAAGGATGAGTCAAAGTAACGTCTAATCGGATTAGTTTCCTTAGAGCTGGTTCAGAGTTTGCTCAAGAGTTTACCTTTCACAGATGTGCAAAGAAGAATGTTGGGGGTGCACGCTTCAAGGTGCCTTACAGTGCGTTGTTTCCGACACAGTGTGGCCGGGTGTTTTCCGAGTTATCGCACGGATTGGGCACGCCCACAAGCCGAGAGCCGCAGGCGATGAGCCCGGGGCTGAACGGGCCCCACTGGCTAGTTTGTAAGGCCAGGTGCATTGCCAACCACGACCGGCAGCGCAGAGGCTTTGAAGGCGGTCTGGGCTCCTGCAGCTGTGCAGCCACGCACTCTGGTTTCTCTTCATCTCGTACAAATCTTTCGCCTTTTATTAAAGATTTCCGTGGAGAGGAGCATGAATAAGTTCCATGCAATTTTTGTGCTTCCCTGCCTTCGGGTGGGGCGCAGCCTGGCTGGTCAAAGAGAGAAAACAAAAACGTTCGCAATCACTCTTGTTATGGCAATTGTGGCCGTCTGCTCCGCGAGTCCTCGGTCTCCGGCTGTCTGATTGGCGCTCTTTTCTTTGGGGGGCGGGAAGTGTCCGGCCGCAGGGGATCTTGGGACCTCGCTTTGCATAGCGGCTTCCCAGAGTGCGTCGTTTCCGGCACAGTGTGGCTGGGTGTTTTCCGACTTATCGCACGGATTGGGCACGGCCGCAAGCTGAGAGCCGCAGGCGATGAGCCCGGAGCTGAACGGGCCCCACTGGCTCGTTTGTAAGGCCAGGTGTATTGCCAACCATGACCGGCAGCGCAGAGGCTTTGAAGGCGGACTGGGCTCCTGCAGCTGTGCAGCCACGCACTCTGGTTTCTCTTCATCTCGTACAAATCTTTCGCCTTTTACTAAAGATTTCCGTGGAGAGGAGCATGAATGAGTTCCATGCAATTTTTGTGCTTCCCTGCCTTCGGGTGGGGCGCAGCCTGGCTGGTCAAAGAGAGAAAACAAAAACGCTCGCAATCGGTCTTGTTATGGCGATTGTGGCAGTCTGCTCCGCGAGTCCTCGGTCTCCGGCCGTCTGATTGGCGCTCTTTTCTTTGGGGGGTGGGAAGTGTCCGGCCGCAGGGGATCTTGGGACCTCGCTTTGCATAGTGGCTTCCCAGAGTGCGTCGTTTCCGGCACAGTGTGGCCGGGTGTTTTCCGAGTTATCGCACGGATTGGGCACGCTCGCAAGCCGTGAGCCGCAGGCGATGAGCCCCGAGCTGAACGGGCCCCACTGGCTCGTTTGTAAGATCTGCGGCAGATCGTGTAAAGACGTTCAACTTTGTAACTACTGCACGCACAGGAAGCAGAATAAATTCCTCTTTCAAACTGTCAAAGGTTTGCTTTGCGAACGCTGCAGGACATCGCACAATCTGTTTTGAACGGGGACAAACGATTTCTTATGAGGCGCAGTAAGTACAGACGTTTAAAAAGCTCCACTCATGCCGACGATGCAGCATGAAGAAGGGCAACCTAACGTTTGACAGACAAAAGCCGGGCGCCGCTACGAGCAATATGAAATCAAACTGACAGCACACGGCGTTTCGCGCTGACTCAAAAGTGATCTCGACAGACGCTGTTCTCTGCATAACGCTGAAAGAGCTAAAGAGTGTTTCTGTTGAGACGTAACAAGCTTGTTTCTTTCTACCATGATGTTACCATGACAAAATCTGTCTTTAAACACCTTGCTCAGTCTCTGACGAGACTGTCAAGAATTGCTTTCGCCGATTGTATTGCAAACCGGCGGAAGCGGGGTATTGGGAAAAGTTTTCAACTAGCAATAATCGCACATCGGCTAAACCTCACAGGCTACGATACTGCCACTGCGCAAAGCTGACGGTTGCCAGGCAACCGCGTGGATCCTATGGAAATCGTTATCAATCGTCTCATGGCATGTCGTTGCTGTAACGCTTCATATTTGCGGCCGGACACTTCCCGCCCCCCAAAGAAAAGAGCACCAATCAGACAGGCGGAGACCGAGGACTCGCAGAGCAGACGGCCACAGTCGCAGTAATAAGAGTGATTTTGAGCGGTTTTGTTTTCTCTCTTTGACCAGCCCAGCTGCGCCCCACCCGAAGGCAGGAAAGCACAAAAATTGTATGGAACTCATTCATGCTCCTCTTCATGGAAATCTTTAGTAAAAGGCAAAAGATTTGTACGAGATGAAGAGAAACCAGAGTGCGTGGCTGGACAGCTGCAGGAGCCCAGGCTGCCTTCAAGGCCTCTGCCCTGCCGGTCGTGGTTGGCAATGCACCTGGCCTTACAAACGAGCCAGTGGGGCCCGTTCAGCTCCGGGCTCATCGCCTGCGGCTCTCGGCTTACCTGGCAGGGGAGATACCTTGATCAGCCTGTAGTTGGAGTAGTTGGATTGTTTTCTTGTTTTGTGGAAGCAGTGTTTGTTTTGCAGTTTGAGATGGCAACCTTTGGATCCCGCAAGAATGCTGTACGTTTTGAGCTTTTGGATGACCTGTTCATGGATCGTATGCAGTTCAGCAGAAAAGTGTTACAGAAGGAACTTGGCTTTGAACCTCGGCACTTGGATTTCATCTTTGCTCTCCCAGGTCAGAAAGCATTTGAGGTTGTATTTGGTACCTATCCTCTGTTTGAACAATGCGTGGATGTGTTTGAGGCAAAAAGAGGGAAAGTTCCTGCACTTGAGAAGATCAACTTGCAGCCTCTGACACAGAGAGAGAGGAAAACGGTGCATGTTGTTATGTTCTCGGAACTGGCAAAGACGGAGGACATTCACACCTGGCTTAACCAGTACTGCACCGTCCACCATGGAACTGAGGTTAGAGATGTTGACGGTATAAAAACAGGAGCAAGGAAATTCGAGGTTCGCTTACTACCGGACAATGTAAATGGAGGCTTAAGGCACCTGCCCTCTACAATCCGGCTGGGCGCCTGCAATGGCTATGTTTTTTATGTGGGACAACCAAAGGTGTGTCGGCGCTGTGGTGCTGTGGGACACCTGGCATCTTCCTGCACTGTGAAATGCTGCAAGACCTGTGGCAAACAGGGACATTTAGCCTCTGACTGTTCAATGCTGCCAAAGTGCAATTTATGTGGCTCGGAAGGACACGTTTTTAAGAACTGCCCTCACGCCTACGCCAATAAACTCAAAATGAGAAAGGATGAGGCAGTGTTTGTTTCAGCCAAACCGGCCCGAAAAGCCAAAGCAAACAACAAGTCAAACAAAGAACCCTTGTTGGACAAAGAGTCTCAGCCTCCAGCCAGGATCAGTCCTGCTGTGGCTCCGGGGCCGGTGGAAGAGAAATCCACTACGCTCCCACAACCGCAGACTGCACCAGACAAGCACGAGGGTTTGAAAACCCCCGAGAACAGCGAGGACCCCTCCCCCACTCCTGCTCCTCAGAACGAGGGCCAGTGTGGGGCCCCCCGGTGGAGCGGGTCCAGCGACGATACCCAGGATTCAGCGGAGCTGCTTTTCTCAGACTCTGCAAGTGCTACAGATGCCCTCCTCTCCTCCATCCAGTCCATCACGGAGGATCTGCAACAGCTGGTGGGTGAGGGGGAAGAGGAGACTGGTGCATCGGCTGCACCCCTTTCCCCTCAGTGCTCCCAGGAGCTGGACTTGAGGAAAAGGAAAAATGACTCTGTTTTCTCCCCGAGCGAGGAGGAAGGAGAGAATGGCGATGGGGACAGCTGGAACCCCTCCACCCCTCCCTCTACCCCCTTCCTTGAAATGGACTCCGTGAATGCTTTTACTGCTGCCACCCTGATGAAGGCTCATTCAGAGGATGGCTGGCAGGAAATTGGTAAGAAGAAAAAGAAAAAGAAGAAGGTAACAGGTGAGACCGAAGAGAAATGTGTTTTGTAAGGACTGGTTCCACTTTCTTATGTAATATGGCTCTAAACATAATTTCTCTTAACACCAGAGGTATCAATGACGGAGTTAAATGTCAGTGTGTCTTTGATTACCTCCAGCAGAGAGAGGGAGATGTGTTGATGTTGCAGGAGTGTGCTTTAGCCTATCAAGAGAGGTATAAAAGCTTTGAAGATAGGTGGGATAAAGGGCCTTCTGTTTGGTCAGGGGACAATAACAACAGAGCCTCTGGCGTGGCCATTCTTTTCAAAGGATGGGCTTTCAAATTGAAAAGTATTCAGAGGGTCATAGATGGCAGGTTGCTGTGTGTGGATGTGGAATGGGGGACTGTTAACCTGCGGCTAATCAATGTGTATTTTCCTACTGACGTGGGAGGAAGGGTGGACCTACTCAAGGCACTCTCTCCCCTATTGTTAAGTAGCACAGACGTGATAGTGGGAGGGGATTTTAATTGTATCTTAGAGCACACAGACAGGCAGTCTAGCTCTCCGATAAAATTGGATTCCAGCTCACTGGCCCTGCAAAACTTAGTTCAAGACTTTAAACTCTCAGACACATATAGATGTATATATCCCACAACAGCAGGATATACATGGTCAGGGAGGAATAGCAGCTCCAGAATTGACTATTGCTTTGTCTCAGAGAGAGTGAAAGTTGTTGGGGTCACTCTTCAGCCTGTCTTCTTCTCAGATCATCAGGCTTTAGGGTGTAGAGTGGAACTCCAGGGCGGGACTGTCTTTGGCCCAGGCCTCTGGAAACTCAACACAAAGCTGCTAGAGAACGAGGGGGTAGTATCCCGCTACAAGGAGAAACTATCACAGTGGCTGTCCCTGCAGTGTCTGTACGGGTCAGTAGGAGAGTGGTGGGAGGAGGTGAAGGTGAGGACAAAGGCCTTTTTCATGGCTGAGGGAAGGAAGGCTGCTGCCAGACGGAGAGGAGTGCTAGCCAGGAAACAGAGGCAGCTGCAGCGTCTCTACACGATGCTGCACAGTGGCTTCGATGTGCTCGAGGATATCGCCCTTTTAAAAAAGGACATCCGGAGCATAGCCGAAGAAAGTAGTCGAGGAGTGCTGTTAAGAAGCAGAGTGCAGTTCTTGGAAGAAAATGAGAAGTGTACTCGCTTCTTTTTCAGGAAAGTGGTAGGCTCCAAGACTGTCATGGAAAGTGTAGTTGATGAGGAGGGACGAGAGAGAACAGAGCCGAGTGCTATCCTCTCCTGCACCGAGGCCTTCTACTCAAGACTGTACAGCTCTACAGAGGTAAAGGATGAAGATATTCATTTTTTTACCTCAAAGCTAGAAAACATTTTGAGTGAAGAAGATAGGGAAGTACTTGAGAGGGATTTGACAGTAGAAGAGCTGAGACAGGCTATGGAGAGCTTACAGAAGGGGAAAACTCCGGGTGCTGACGGGCTCCCTAAAGAATTTTATTGCACCTTTTGGGATCTGCTTCAGGATCCGCTACTGCTCCTATTCGAGGAAAGCTACAAGACAGAATTGCTGCCTGACTCCTTAAGAGAAGGCACTATCTCTCTCTTGTTTAAGAAAGGAGCAAAAAATGACATAAAGAACTGGAGACCCCTCAGCCTGTTAGGCGTGGACACTAAGATCCTGTCCAAAGCCCTTTTCCTGCGCCTACAAAATGTAGTGGCCTCACTGGTAGGGAAAGAACAGACTTGTGGGATAGCAGGACGCCTGATGAGCGACAACCTGGCCTTGTTGAGGGATGTCTGTCTGTACTCTGAGGATCGCTCCCTCCCTCTGTGCATTTTAGGTGTAGACCTAGAAAAGGCCTTTGACCGCCTAAACCGGCAGTACTTAACATCGGTACTTGAGCACATGAAGTTTGGCCCCATCATGAGAAAGTGGATTAACCTGCTGTACACAGGTAGCAACAGCAGAGTCATGGTTAATGGCAATAGATCACGCACCTTTGAAGTCTGTTCAGGGGTGAGGCAGGGCTGCCCATTATCCCCCTTGTTATTCGTTTTGGCTATGGAGCCCTTAGCCTGTGCCTTGCGCCAGGATCAGGCCATTAATGGGATACCAGTGCCTGGAAGTGGGGGAGGAGAGGTAAAGACATCTCTATACATGGATGACGTCACCCTGCTCCTCTCTGACAATGCCTCAATTAGCAGAGCTCTGCAGTGCTGTGATCGGTTCTCTTTGGCTTCCTCCGCAAAAATTAACACATCTAAGAGTGAGATTTTTTATCAGAACTGGAGGGAGCCAAAAGAAGGACATGATCTCAGGCTGCAAGAGAAGAGAATTAAGGTCCTGGGGGTGTATTTTGGAGAAGAGATGGGAACAGTAAATTGGCAGAACAAATTGCCAATCTTAAACAAAAAACTGATGCAATGGAAGGACCGAGACCTCACCATGACAGGGAAGGTGCTGGTCATCAAAGCCGAGCTCTTGCCTGTCTTGAATTTTCTGGCTTCTACCTTCCCAATCCCACACCGTGTTGCGGCGGTGCTGAGGAGATTGATGTTTCAATTTCTATGGGGTGGGAAGCAGGAAAGACTCAGAAGGGAAATAATGTACAGGCCGCTACCCTCAGGGGGGAAGTCTGTCCCAGATATTGCTACGAAGCTGCTGTGCATTTTCCTGGCCTCTGTGCTGAGAGGCTTTGCAACAGCACCTGCAGCGCGTACCTGGACTTATTTTTCCAGGCTCTGGGTAGGTAGGGAGGTGTTCAGAGTGTGGGGTGTCAGACCCAAGCTGGACGTCCCACTCTCTGACACATGCCCTGCAATTTATGGGACAGTTAAAAGTTTTCTAAGATCTCACCCAATTGGCCATATTCCCCTCCGAGATGTCAGCGTCCAAAAACTGGAAGATTTCGTAGCACCCCAGAACAATAGGCAGACCCCTGTGGGCATTTTAACATCAGCCCAAACAAGGAAGGTGTGGAAACACACATCCTCTAAATTTCTGTGCAACATTCACAGAGATTTAGCCTGGAGTGTCGTCCACCAGTGCTTACCGGTACGAACTTTCTTGTACCGTAGGGGCCTCACCCCCAGCCCTCGCTGCGTTAGGGTGGGCTGCGGCGAGGAGGAGACTGTGACCCATCTCCTGTGGTCCTGCTTTTTTGCTAAGGCCTTCTGGGCCCAGTTTGAAGATTGGTTGCAGGCTCTCTCGCCCCAATTTACCCTGACCGCTGCTTTCGTTAGATACGGCATCTCTCCTGTCAAGCTTCCTCCTGACGTGTTTGACAGGATCTGGGCCGTGGTGAACAGTGGGAAAGACGCCCTGTGGAGAGTGAGGAACATGGGGCTGTTCAAAGGCATCGAGGTCCCAGTCAAGGCAGCAGGTAGCCTGGCCCTGTTCATCACCCGAGAGAACTATTACCTCAGAGATCTGTGGAGAGAAGGGAGGGAGGAAGCAGAAAATCTGTGGGAAATAGAGAGCATAGGTCAACATCTCAAGAAACTGTGAAAAACATTATCATGTTTAAATAAAGAATGTGATTTGCACCAGAAAAAAAGAAAATTGTTGCTATGTAACTGTTACCGTGTCAAAATGTAATGAGATGTGATCATATATACTGTTTTAAGTATGTATATTAATGTAAAGCTTTCTGATTTGTGATTTCCTGTATTTTTTTGTGAAAAGAAAATAAAGTTCTTAAAAATCGAAATCGGTTCACCCAGAGCGAGGCTCGGCCATTGCACTCCGGCTGTGCTGACCCCTGCGAATTCCCCAAATGTGGGAATCTCGACTGCATAATTTCTGGTAGTGGGGGACTGCGTTCGCGCTCTCCCCTGATGTGCTTGGACCAAAATCAGATACGGGAGGGTTAGGACACCACGAGCTGCGTGGCTGCGGAAGGATCCCGGTTCGACAGGAGTGGACGCCGCTGCTGGTTCTCGCTGGCTTTTAGTTAGGGGTCCGGAGAAGCATCTCAAGCTAGTTCCACTACTCCTTCCGGACGTTCATTCCCTTTTCAAAGTCAGTCGTTTTGCTGTAGTCTGCGTTCTTTAGGCTGATTATCGAGGTTAGCCTTTATTTGGTCATGGGGGGCCTCGGTACTGTATGCTGAGTCTAAAGACAGTTTCACCCGTTTTCTGATTGCTCGGTTCTGTACCAGTGCAGACATGTCAAACAGTGAATGGCTGTACCTCTACTGTATCCGTGCTCAATGAATGAAATCGGTAACAAATGAATATATGTCTAGTTATACGAAAAACGAGTGGTTTATCGACTCATCTTCATTTGCAGATTTAGAGGCAGCTTCGATATTCGTTTTACAGATGGGTTTTTTTTTTTGAATATGGGTCACACACATGCCACAGCAACAAAACATCTCTAGAGATGAGGCTATAGATCACCTTTCCATCCTGCAGGTTTTCCTCCCAAAGCCTACGGCACCAACGGCGACCCCTGCTGGCCGGGAGAGCAAAAGCTTACAGCACCTGGTATTCCCAGGCAGTCTCCCATCCAAGTACTAACCAGGCCCGACGCTGCTTAGCTTCCGAGATCAGACGAGATCAGGCGTGTTCAGGGTGGTGTGGCCGTAAGCGAAAGCCCCGGCGCCTGACTCGCTACTTGAAGCTGTGTGTGGCGGGGGTTCCGTGCCCCCCGAGCGGGACTGAAGGATCGTTCGTGTGCAACTCTTTGGAAAGGAGCTGCTTTCCAAATCGCATTGCGTGCCTGGATGTTGGCGAATGCGCTCCCTTGTGTTGGCTCGTCCCGCACTGGAGGAGGACAAACAATCTGCACGGAGGAGCACCAGGCAAGTCTTCACCAGACAAAAACCTCCAGTGCACAGCACTCTGGAAACATTTCGGGGCTTTCGCGTGTTTATTTCAGCACGTAAAGCGCACCGGTCCAACACGTCGGCTGGGCGCGCGGCGCCTCCGCCCTCTTGTGGCCTTGCGGCGTCAGAGCAAGAGGCTCCTTCTCGCTGCCCTTCCGCTGTGTTGCAGGACCCGGAGCGCGCACTTTGTGGGGGGCGGGGGACCGCGTTCGCGCTCTGCCCCCGGTCTCTTGCGCGAGTACTAAATCTCACGGACAGGGGGGCCTCGTCATTGATTGTTACAGGTGAGACGGGGATTAGGAGGAGACCCCGACTGATGGGTAAAGGGGAGCACTAACACCAGAGGGACACCCCCGGCGTCTCTTTTTGAGAGACGCCCTGGGGTTTCCTAATGGCCAAGGAGGGTCGGGACCTCGGTTTGACGCCTCCCCCGAAGGACGGCGCCTGTTTGTGCAGCAGAGTGTCGCCATCAGGAGGCTGGGGCGTAAGAGAGCCACACAGCCCGCAGGGTGAGCGCTCCCTACTGGTCCCAGTCACACCTCTTGCAGGAGCAGCAGCAACCGGAGCTTTTCCGGGGTGGAATCTCCCATCCGGGTGCCGGCCAGGCTCACACCTGCTGGGCTGCCCCGGGGGTGAGCCCAGTCGAGAGTCGCAGGGCCAGATCTAGTCACCGGGGAGAAACGATACAAGTGAAGGATTGCTCGGCTCTCGGCACTTGAAAAGACCGACAAATGTCTCGTTCCCGCCGGAGCTGAATGTACCCGCATGTGTGGTGTCGTCTTCTTCCCCCGCCCCGCTGTGTTTGCTGTATTGTCTCTGAAGCCGGCCCCCCCGAGACGAGACGGGCTGTTCCTGTGCCCCAATTAACACTTTACAGGTGCCATTCCCCGGCATTGTGGCCATTGTCGGTGCTCACACGCGATAAGATAAGGCGGAGGAGAGCGGGGCATGCCCAGCGGCAGACATTCAAGGAGGGGGCAGTGCGAGGTGAGGTGAGGTGCGACACGTCGGAGCCCCGACGCAGCTAATGCGGAGCACTTGTTGGACTGGCATCGAAAGGACGTGTGCGCACCGAGCGAGCCTTCCCTGCGGCGGAGCGCGGGAACTTTCTCCCCCCCTCCCGCTGCAGGAGTTGTGTGCACTGCAGCGGTGCCGAGAGAAAAGCACAGAAGGCAGCAGGCTCTGGAGAGCAGGTAAGAGACGGAGCCTTGTGGGCAGGCGAGCAGGCCCGTTTTTTGGAAATTGCTGAAAAGGTTTGTTCGGTGTGTGGCAGGCGCACGTCGCGAGCTTGCGTGGCGATCTGCCGGTCTGGAGTTATGCAAATGAGGCCGAATTGCATCCCGGGACATGCTGCGAATGCGCAACGGCGACTGCAGATGTGTAGGAAACGGCGCGCTCGTTTTCTCGTTTTGCCCACACTTTTGAGTGTTAGTGTGGCGTGTGAGTGTGTGAAAGAGTGGGCCCAGCAGGAGGCGGTGGCGTGCGGGGCGAGGAGGTGGCCTAGGCTGCGCGATTTGTGCTGTGGGTGCGGGCCGCTTGCAGGGGCCTGTTTAACTCATACTTACCTGGCAGGGGAGATACCTTAATCAAGAAGGAGGTTCACCCAGGGCGAGGCTCGGCCATTGCACTCCGGCTGTGCTGACCCCTGCGTTCGCGCTCTCCCCTGATGTGCTTGGTCCAAAATCAGATACAGGAAGGTTAGGACACCACGAGCTGCGTGGCTGCGGAAGGATCCCGGTTCGACAGGAGTGGACGCCGCTGCTGGTTCTCGCTGGCTTTTAGTTAGGGGTCCGGAGAAGCATCTCAAGCTAGTTCCACTACTCTTTCCGGACGTTCATTCCCTTTTCAAAGTCAGTCGTTTTGCTGTAGTCTGCGTTCTTTAGGCTGATTATCGAGGTTAGCCTTTATTTGGTCATGGGGGGCCTCGGTACTGTATGCTGAGTCTAAAGACAGTTTCACCCGTTTTCTGATTGCTCGGTTCTGTACCAGTGCAGACATGTCAAACAGTGAATGGCTGTACCTCTATTGTATCCGTGCTCAATGAATGAAATCGGTAACAAATGAATATATGTCTAGTTATACGAAAAACGAGTGGTTTATCGACTCATCTTCATTTGCAGATTTAGAGGCAGCTTCGATATTCGTTTTACAGACGGGTTTTTTTTTTTGAATATGGGTCACACACATGCCACAGCAACAAAACATCTCTAGAGATGAGGCTATAGATCACCTTTCCATCCTGCAGGTTTTCCTCCCAAAGCCTACGGCACCAACGGCGACCCCTGCTGGCCGGGAGAGCAAAAGCTTACAGCACCTGGTATTCCCAGGCAGTCTCCCATCCAAGTACTAACCAGGCCCGACGCTGCTTAGCTTCCGAGATGAGACGAGATCGGGCGTGCTCAGGGTGGTGTAGCTGAAAGCGAAAGCCCCGGCGCCTGACTCGCTACTTGAAGCTGTGTGTGGCGGGGGTTCCGTGCCCCCCGAGCGGGACTGAAGGATCGTTCGTGTGCAACTCTTTGGAAAGGAGCTGCTTTCCAAATCGCATTGCGTGCCTGGATGTTGGCGAATGCGCTCCCTTGTGTTGACTCGTCCCGCACTGGAGGAGGACAAACAATCTGCACGGAGGAGCACCGGGCAAGTCTTCACCAGACAAAAACCTCCAGTGCACAGCACTCTGGAAACATTTCGGGGCTTTCGTGTGTTTATTTCAGCACGTAAAGCGCACCGGTCCAACACGTCGGCCGGGCGCGCGGCGCCTCCGCCCTCTTGTGGCCTTGCGGCATCAGAGCAAGAGGCTCCTTCTCGCTGCCCTTCCGCTGTGTTGCAGGGCCCCGAGAGGGAACCCGGAGCGCGCACTTTGTGGGGGGCGGGGGACCGCGTTCGCGCTCTGCCCCCGGTCTCTTGCGCGAGTACTAAATCTCACGGACAGGGGGGCCTCGTCATTGATTGTTACAGGTGAGACGGGGATTAGGAGGAGACCCCGACTGATGTGTAAAGGGGAGCACTAACACCAGAGGGACACCCCCGGCGTCTCTTTTTGAGAGACGCCCTGGGGTTTCCTAATGGCCAAGGAGGGTCGGGACCTCGGTTTGACGCCTCCCCCGAAGGACGGCGCCTGTTTGTGCAGCAGAGTGTCGCCATCAGGAGGCTGGGGCGTAAGAGAGCCACACAGCCCGCAGGGTGAGCGCTCCCTACTGGTCCCAGTCACACCTCTTGCAGGAGCAGCAGCAACCGGAGCTTTTCCGGGGTGGAATCTCCCATCCGGGTGCCGGCCAGTTTCACACCTGCTGGGCTGCCCCGGGGGTGAGCCCAGTCGAGAGTCGCAGGGCCAGATCTAGTCACCAGGGAGAAACGATACAAGTGAAGGATTGCTCGGCTCTCGGCACTTGAAAAGACCGACAAATGTCTCGTTCCCGCCGGAGCTGAATGTACCCGCATGTGTGGTGTCGTCTTCTTCCCCCGCCCCGCTGTGTTTGCTGTATTGTCTCTTTGGCCGGCCCCCCCGAGACGAGAGGGGCTGTTCCTGTGCCCCAATTAACACTTTACAGGTGCCATTCCCCGGCATTGTGGCCATTGTCGGTGCTCACACGCGATAAGATAAGGCGGAGGAGAGCGGGGCATGCCCAGCGGCAGACATTCAAGGAGGGGGCAGTGCGAGGTGAGGTGAGGTGCGACACGCCGGAGCCCCGACGCAGCTAATGCGGAGCACTTGTTGGACTGGCATCGAAAGGACGTGTGCGCACGGAGCGAGCCCTCCCTGCGGCGGAGCGCGGGAACTTTCTCCCCCCCTCCCGCTGCAGGAGTTGTGTGCGCTGCAGCGGTGCCGAGAGAAAAGCACAGAAGGCAGCAGGCTCTGGAGAGCAGGTAAGAGACGGAGCCTTGTGGGCAGGTGAGCAGGCCCGTTTTTTGGAAATTGCTGAAAAGGTTTTTTCGGTGTGTGGCAGGCGCACGTCGCGAGCTTGCGTGGCGATCTGCCGGTCTGGAGTTATGCAAATGAGGCCGAATTGCATCCCGGGACATGCTGCGAATGCGCAACGGCGACTGCAGATGTGTAGGAAACGGCGCGCTCGTTTTCTCGTTTTGCCCACACTTTTGAGTGTTAGTGTGGCGTGTGAGTGTGTGAAAGAGTGGGCCCAGCAGGAGGCGGTGGCGTGCGGGGCGAGGAGGTGGCCTAGGCTGCGCGATTTGTGCTGTGGGTGCGGGCCGCTTGCAGGGGCCTGTTTAACTCATACTTACCTGGCAGGGGAGATACCTTGATCAGCCTGTAGGTGGAGTAGTTGGATTGTTTTTCTTTTGTTGGAAGCAGTATTCGATTTGCGGTTTTTGAAATGGCAACCTTTGGATCCCGTAAGAATGCTGTACGTTTTGAGCTTTTGGATGATCTCTTCATGGATCGTATGCAGTTCAGCAGAAAAGTGTTACAGAAGGAACTTGGCTTTGAACCTCGGCACTTGGATTTCATCTTCGCTCTCCCAGGTCAGAAAGCATTTGAGGTTGTATTTGCTACCTATCCTCTGTTTGAACAATGCGTGGATGTGTTTGAGGCAAAAAGAGGCAAAGTTCCTGCACTTGAGAAGATCAACTTGCAGCCTCTGACACAGAGAGAGAGGAAAACGGTGCATGTTGTTATGTTCTCGGAACTGGCAAAGACGGAGGACATTCACACCTGGCTTAACCAGTACTGCACCGTCCACCATGGAACTGAGGTTAGAGATGTTGATGGTATAAAAACAGGAGCAAGGAAATTCGAGGTTCGCTTGCTACCGGACAGCGTAAATGGAGGCTTAAGGCACCTGCCCTCTACAATCCGGCTGGGCGCCTGCAATGGCTATGTGTTTTATGTGGGACAACCAAAGGTGTGTCGGCGCTGTGGTGCTGTGGGACACCTGGCATCGTCCTGCACTGTGAAATGCTGCAAGACCTGTGGCAAACAGGGACATTTAGCCTCTGACTGTTCAATGCTGCCAAAGTGCAATTTATGTGGCTCGGAAGGACACGTTTTTAAGAACTGCCCTCACGCCTACGCCAATAAACTCAAAATGAGAAAGGATGAGGCAGTGCTTGTTTCAGCCAAACCGGCCCGAAAATCCAAAGCAAACAACAAGTCAAACAAAGAACCCTTGTTGGACAAAGACTCTCAGCCTCCAGCCAGGATCAGTCCTGCTGTGGCTCCGGGGCTGGTGGAAGAGAAATCCACTACGCCCCCACAACCGCAGACTGCACCAGACAAGCACGAGGGTTTGAAAACCCCCGAGAACAGCGAGGACCCCTCCCCCACTCCTGCTCCTCAGAACGAGGGCCAGTGTGGGGCCCCCCGGTGGAGCGGGTCCAGCGAGGATACCCAGGATTCAGCGGAGCTGCTTTTCTCAGACTCTGCAAGTGCTACAGATGCCCTCCTCTCCTCCATCCAGTCCATCACGGAGGATCTGCAGCAGCTGGTGGGTGAGGGGGAAGAGGAGACTGGTGCATCGGCTGCACCCCTTTCCCCTCAGTGCTCCCAGGAGCTGGACTTGAGGAAAAGAAAAAATGACTCTGTTTTCTCCCCGAGCGAGGAGGAAGGAGAGCATGGTGATGGGGAGAGCTGGAACCTCTCCACCCCTCCCTCTACCCCCTTCCTTGAAATGGACTCTGTGAACGCTTTTACTGCTGCCACCCTGATGAAGGCTCATTCAGAGGATGGCTGGCAGGAAATTGGTAAGAAGAAAAAGAAAAAGAAAAAGGTAACAGGTGAGACCGAAGAGAAATGTGTTTTGTAAAGACTGGTTCCACTTTCTTATGTAATATGGCTCTTAACATAATTTCTCTTAACACAAGAGGTATCAATGACAGAGTTAAATGCCAGTCTGTCTTTGATTACCTCCAGCAGAGAGAGGGAGATGTGTTGATGTTGCAGGAGTGTGCTTTAGCCTATCAAGAGAGGTATAAAAGTTTTGAAGATAGGTGGGATAAAGGGCCTTCTGTTTGGTCAGGGGACAATAACAACAGAGCCTCTGGCGTGGCCATTCTTTTCAAAGGATGGGCATTCAAATTGAAAAGTATTCAGAGGGTCATAGATGGCAGGTTGCTGTGTGTGGATGTGGAATGGGGGACCGTTAACCTGCGGCTAATCAATGTGTATTGCCCTACTGACGTAGGAGGAAGGGTGGAGCTACTCAAGGCACTCTCCCCCCTATTGTTATGCAGCACAGACGTGATAGTGGGAGGGGATTTTAATTGTATCTTAGAGCACACAGACAGGCAGTCTAGCTCGCCGATAAAATTGGATTCCAGCTCACTGGCCCTGCAAAACTTAGTTCAAGACTTTAAACTCTCAGACACATATAGATGTATATATCCCACAACAGCAGGATATACATGGTCAGGGAGGAATAGCAGCTCCAGAATTGACTATTGCTTTGTCTCAGAGAGAGTGAAAGTTGTTGGGGTCACTCTTCAGCCTGTCTTCTTCTCAGATCATCAGGCTTTAGGGTGTAGAGTGGAACTCCAGGGCGGGACTGTCTTTGGCCCAGGCCTCTGGAAACTCAACACAAAGCTGCTAGAGAACGAGGGGGTAGTATCCCGCTACAAGGAGAAACTATCACAGTGGCTGTCCTTGCAGTGTCTGTACGGGTCAGTAGGAGAGTGGTGGGAGGAGGTGAAGGTGAGGACAAAGGCCTTTTTCATGGCTGAGGGAAGGAAGGCTGCTGCCAGACGGAGAGGAGTGCTAGCCAGGAAACAGAGGCAGCTGCAGCGTCTCTACACGATGCTGCACAGTGGCTTCGATGTGCTCGAGGATATCGCCCTTTTAAAAAAGGACATCCGGAGCATAGCCGAAGAAAGTAGTCGAGGAGTGCTGTTAAGAAGCAGAGTGCAGTTCTTGGAAGAAAATGAGAAGTGTACTCGCTTCTTTTTCAGGAAAGTGGTAGGCTCCAAGACTGTCATGGAAAGTGTAGTTGATGAGGAGGGACGAGAGAGAACAGAGCCGAGTGCTATCCTCTCCTGCACCGAGGCCTTCTACTCAAGACTGTACAGCTCTACAGAGGTAAAGGATGAAGATATTCATTTTTTTACCTCAAAGCTAGAAAACATTTTGAGTGAAGAAGATAGGGAAGTACTTGAGAGGGATTTGACAGTAGAAGAGCTGAGACAGGCTATGGAGAGCTTACAGAAGGGGAAAACTCCGGGTGCTGACGGGCTCCCTAAAGAATTTTATTGCACCTTTTGGGATCTGCTTCAGGATCCGCTACTGCTCCTATTCGAGGAAAGCTACAAGACAGAATTGCTGCCTGACTCCTTAAGAGAAGGCACTATCTCTCTCTTGTTTAAGAAAGGAGCAAAAAATGACATAAAGAACTGGAGACCCCTCAGCCTGTTAGGCGTGGACACTAAGATCCTGTCCAAAGCCCTTTTCCTGCGCCTACAAAATGTAGTGGCCTCACTGGTAGGGAAAGAACAGACTTGTGGGATAGCAGGACGCCTGATGAGCGACAACCTGGCCTTGTTGAGGGATGTCTGTCTGTACTCTGAGGATCGCTCCCTCCCTCTGTGCATTTTAGGTGTAGACCTAGAAAAGGCCTTTGACCGCCTAAACCGGCAGTACTTAACATCGGTACTTGAGCACATGAAGTTTGGCCCCATCATGAGAAAGTGGATTAACCTGCTGTACACAGGTAGCAACAGCAGAGTCATGGTTAATGGCAATAGATCACGCACCTTTGAAGTCTGTTCAGGGGTGAGGCAGGGCTGCCCATTATCCCCCTTGTTATTCGTTTTGGCTATGGAGCCCTTAGCCTGTGCCTTGCGGCAGGATCAGGCCATTAATGGGATACCAGTGCCTGGAAGTGGGGGAGGAGAGGTAAAGACATCTCTATACATGGATGACGTCACCCTGCTCCTCTCTGACAATGCCTCAATTAGCAGAGCTCTGCAGTGCTGTGATCGGTTCTCTTTGGCTTCCTCCGCAAAAATTAACACATCTAAGAGTGAGATTTTTTATCAGAACTGGAGGGAGCCAAAAGAAGGACATGATCTCAGGCTGCAAGAGAAGAGAATTAAGGTCCTGGGGGTGTATTTTGGAGAAGAGATGGGAACAGTAAATTGGCAGAACAAATTGCCAATCTTAAACAAAAAACTGATGCAATGGAAGGACCGAGACCTCACCATGACAGGGAAGGTGCTGGTCATCAAAGCCGAGCTCTTGCCTGTCTTGAATTTTCTGGCTTCTACCTTCCCAATCCCACACCGTGTTGCGGCGGTGCTGAGGAGATTGATGTTTCAATTTCTATGGGGTGGGAAGCAGGAAAGACTCAGAAGGGAAATAATGTACAGGCCGCTACCCTCAGGGGGGAAGTCTGTCCCAGATATTGCTACGAAGCTGCTGTGCATTTTCCTGGCCTCTGTGCTGAGAGGCTTTGCAACAGCACCTGCAGCGCGTACCTGGACTTATTTTTCCAGGCTCTGGGTAGGTAGGGAGGTGTTCAGAGTGTGGGGTGTCAGACCCAAGCTGGACGTCCCACTCTCTGACACATGCCCTGCAATTTATGGGACAGTTAAAAGTTTTCTAAGATCTCACCCAATTGGCCATATTCCCCTCCGAGATGTCAGCGTCCAAAAACTGGAAGATTTCGTAGCACCCCAGAACAATAGGCAGACCCCTGTGGGCATTTTAACATCAGCCCAAACAAGGAAGGTGTGGAAACACACATCCTCTAAATTTCTGTGCAACATTCACAGAGATTTAGCCTGGAGTGTCGTCCACCAGTGCTTACCGGTACGAACTTTCTTGTACCGTAGGGGCCTCACCCCCAGCCCTCGCTGCGTTAGGGTGGGCTGCGGCGAGGAGGAGACTGTGACCCATCTCCTGTGGTCCTGCTTTTTTGCTAAGGCCTTCTGGGCCCAGTTTGAAGATTGGTTGCAGGCTCTCTCGCCCCAATTTACCCTGACCGCTGCTTTCATCATATACGGCATCTCTCCTGTCAAACTTCCCCCTGACGTGTTTGACAGGATCTGGGCCGTGGTGAACAGTGGGAAAGACGCCCTGTGGAGAGTGAGGAACATGGGGCTGTTCAAAGGCATCGAGGTCCCAGTCAAGGCAGCAGGTAGCCTGGCCCTGTTCATCACCCGAGAGAACTATTACCTCAGAGATCTGTGGAGAGAAGGGAGGGAGGAAGCAGAAAATCTGTGGGAAATAGAGGGCATTGGACAGTATCTCAAGAAACTGTGAAAAACATTATCATGTTTAAATAAAGAATGTGATTTGCACCAGAAAAAAAGAAAATTGTTGCTATGTAACTGTTACCGTGTCAAAATGTAATGAGATGTGATCATATATACTGTTTTAAGTATGTATATTAATGTAAAGCTTTCTGATTTGTGATTTCCTGTAATTTTTTGTGAAAAGAAAATAAAGTTCTTAAAAATCTTAAATCGGTTCACCCAGGGCGAGGCTCGGCCATTGCACTCCGGCTGTGCTGACCCCTGCGAATTCCCCAAATGTGGGAATCTCGACTGCATAATTTCTGGTAGTGGGGGACTGCGTTCGCGCTCTCCCCTGATGTGCTTGGACCAAAATCAGATACGGGAGGGTTAGGACACCACGAGCTGCGTGGCTGCGGAAGGATCCCGGTTCGACAGGAGTGGACGCCGCTGCTGGTTCTCGCTGGCTTTTAGTTAGGGGTCCGGAGAAGCATCTCAAGCTAGTTCCACTACTCCTTCCGGACGTTCATTCCCTTTTCAAAGTCAGTCGTTTTGCTGTAGTCTGCGTTCTTTAGGCTGATTATCGAGGTTAGCCTTTATTTGGTCATGGGGGGCCTCGGTACTGTATGCTGAGTCTAAAGACAGTTTCACCCGTTTTCTGATTGCTCGGTTCTGTACCAGTGCAGACATGTCAAACAGTGAATGGCTGTACCTCTATTGTATCCGTGCTCAATGAATGAAATCGGTAACAAATGAATATATGTCTAGTTATACGAAAAACGAGTGGTTTATCGACTCATCTTCATTTGCAGATTTAGAGGCAGCTTCGATATTCGTTTTACAGACGGGTTTTTTTTTTTGAATATGGGTCACACACATGCCACAGCAACAAAACATCTCTAGAGATGAGGCTATAGATCACCTTTCCATCCTGCAGGTTTTCCTCCCAAAGCCTACGGCACCAACGGCGACCCCTGCTGGCCGGGAGAGCAAAAGCTTACAGCACCTGGTATTCCCAGGCAGTCTCCCATCCAAGTACTAACCAGGCCCGACGCTGCTTAGCTTCCGAGATGAGACGAGATCAGGCGTGCTCAGGGTGGTGTAGCTGAAAGCGAAAGCCCCGGCGCCTGACTCGCTACTTGAAGCTGTGTGTGGCGGGGGTTCCGTGCCCCCCGAGCGGGACTGAAGGATCGTTCGTGTGCAACTCTTTGGAAAGGAGCTGCTTTCCAAATCGCATTGCGTGCCTGGATGTTGGCGAATGCGCTCCCTTGTGTTGACTCGTCCCGCACTGGAGGAGGACAAACAATCTGCACGGAGGAGCACCAGGCAAGTCTTCACCAGACAAAAACCTCCAGTGCACAGCACTCTGGAAACATTTCGGGGCTTTCGTGTGTTTATTTCAGCACGTAAAGCGCACCGGTCCAACACGTCGGCCGGGCGCGCGGCGCCTCCGCCCTCTTGTGGCCTTGCGGCATCAGAGCAAGAGGCTCCTTCTCGCTGCCCTTCCGCTGTGTTGCAGGGCCCCGAGAGGGAACCCGGAGCGCGCACTTTGTGGGGGGCGGGGGACCGCGTTCGCGCTCTGCCCCCGGTCTCTTGCGCGAGTACTAAATCTCACGGACAGGGGGGCCTCGTCATTGATTGTTACAGGTGAGACGGGGATTAGGAGGAGACCCCGACTGATGTGTAAAGGGGAGCACTAACACCAGAGGGACACCCCCGGCGTCTCTTTTTGAGAGACGCCCTGGGGTTTCCTAATGGCCAAGGAGGGTCGGGACCTCGGTTTGACGCCTCCCCCGAAGGACGGCGCCTGTTTGTGCAGCAGAGTGTCGCCATCAGGAGGCTGGGGCGTAAGAGAGCCACACAGCCCGCAGGGTGAGCGCTCCCTACTGGTCCCAGTCACACCTCTTGCAGGAGCAGCAGCAACCGGAGACGGGTTTTTTTTTTTGAATATGGGTCACACACATGCCACAGCAACAAAACATCTCTAGAGATGAGGCTATAGATCACCTTTCCATCCTGCAGGTTTTCCTCCCAAAGCCTACGGCACCAACGGCGACCCCTGCTGGCCGGGAGAGCAAAAGCTTACAGCACCTGGTATTCCCAGGCAGTCTCCCATCCAAGTACTAACCAGGCCCGACGCTGCTTAGCTTCCGAGATCAGACGAGATCGGGCGTGTTCAGGGTGGTGTGGCCGTAAGCGAAAGCCCCAGCGCCTGACTCGCTACTTGAAGCTGTGTGTGGCGGGGGTTCCGTGCCCCCCGAGCGGGACTGAAGGATCGTTCGTGTGCCACTCTTTGGAAAGGAGCTGCTTTCCAAATCGCATTGCGTGCCTGGATGTTGGCGAATGCGCTCCCTTGTGTTGGCACGTCCCGCACTGGAGGAGGACAAACAATCTGCACGGAGGAGCACCAGGCAAGTCTTCAGTGCACAGCACTCTGGAAACATTTCGGGGCTGTCGCGTGTTTATTTCAGCACGTAAAGCGCACCGGTCCAACACTTCGGCCGGGCGCGCGGCGCCTCCGCCCTCTTGCTGCCCCTGCAGCTGCTTCACTTTTCCCTTTAGTTGCCATCGATTTTTTTGTAGTGCTATACATATACGATTGAGGTATCTTAGAGTTCTCCTTCGAAGACCCAGCACTCTCTTTTCTTTTCCCAGTGTTACTCATATCGGACTTTTTAAACCTAAAAAAAAATCGTTTTTTTTTCTTTCAATTATAACTGAAGTTTAAACAACTAGTGTTAAGTCCTTATTTTTCTGTAGTCAAAAAAAGCAAAAATTAACATTCAGGTCATGAAAAACTCAAAAAAACTCCCCAACCACTAAACTTTACCTCCCACCTGAGCGCCATCTTGAACGCCCCTACCACCAGAGAATGCTCACGATTTCGGAAGCTGTCTCCGGGACGTGCTGATTCCACACATCCTGAATAAATCATGATATTGTTAGTTGCTGTAGCTAGACGTTCAAATGAGTTTCATGGCCAGATGGACTGTTTCCTCCAGCGGTATAATATTGCAGTGAGACAGCACGATGCCTGCAAGACTATGTCACGCTAAACGCCACAGATTGTGTTTGTCCGTTCGTGTCAGTCGTCCCGCAGCCACGGGAAGTGGGACACAAACATGCTGCAATGCTTTCAAGACGTTAGGATTTGTTTGTGCAACATCCAAGAGGAGTACTTGTGGCTTGAATGTGAACTGTACGTGCCCGCCCCCTTTCCTCTGTAGTGCATGAGTTCCTCCCGGCATGCCCTTCGTCATTGTTCTGTCATCTTGTATTTAAAGGGTTGTATTTCTGCTGCTGAAAATAAGCAACGGTTTTCTCACAACGCCCTTTGTTCCCAACGGAGCCCTTGTCTGTCATGAAATTCTTCAAAACCTCAAGCTAGAAGAAGAAGAAGACGACAAATATGAAGCGTTATAGCAACGACATGCCATGACACTATCGATAACGATTTCCATAGGATCCCCGCGGTTGCCTGGCAACCGTCAGCTTTGCGCAGTGGCAGTATCGTAGCCTGTGAGGGTTAGCCGAGGCGTGATTATTGCTAGTTGAAAACTTTTCCCAATACCCCGCTTCCGCCGGTTTGCAATACAATCGGCGAAAGCAATTTTTGACAGTCTCGTCAGAGACTGAGCAAGGTGTTTAAAGACAGATTTGGTCACGGTGATATCATGGTAGAAAGAAACGAACTTGTTACGTGTCAACAGAAACGCTCTTTCAGCTTTATGCAGAGAACAGCGTCTGTCGAGATTACTTTTGTGTCAGCGCGAAACGCCGTGTGCTTGTCAGTATGATTTCATATTGCTCGTAGCGGCGCCTGGCTTTTGTCTGTCAAACGTTAGGTTGCGCTTCTTCATGCTGCATCGTCGGCATGAGTGGAGCATTTTAAACGTCTGTACTTACTGCGCCCCATAAGAAATCGTTTGTCCCCATTCAAAAGAGATTGTGCGATGTCCTGCAGCGTTCGCAAAGCAAACCTTTGACAGTTTGAAAAGAGGAATTTATTCTGCTTCCTGTGCGTGCAGTAGTTACAAAGTTGAACGTCTTTACACGATCTGCTGCAGTTTTCAGTGGGTGGGCTTTGTCAAATGGCTTGGAAAAACGCACTGTGTTTCGGCTCGGGAAACATCATGAGCAGTGTCCTGCATGTTTTCTGTGTATAGCTGTCTTTTAACGCATACAGAATTCATTCGAAATCATTGATTTCTCCAATTAACAAGGGTCTCTTTTTGAACCTGCCAGAAGCATTCTTTCAATGTAACAGATTTACTCCGGGGAAGGGCAGCATGACATTGAGAGTAGCTCAAGCTTTCAGCACCTTTATCTGACTGCATGTATGCAGACACTGCTCAGAATCCCCTGTAAGATTCTCCTTCAATTCCGTTTTGCAGTGCTTTAGCTCTTTCAAAAGGCTTCGCTTTGCTAGTCACAATCCAAGGCTCATGACAGCATTTGAAAACATTCGTAACTGCGTTGGCCGGGAATCGAACCTGGGTTAACTGCTTTGAAGGCAGCTATGCGCAACACTGGCTCGCTCCAGAATAAATCTCACGTCGAGGGCATATTTTTTTCCATTTTACCGTGAGTCGGGCTCAGCTGCACAGAGGAGAGAGCAGAGCAATGAGGTCACGGGGACAGGGGAGTCACACGCTGGCGGTTTGAATACGCGGAAGATCACTGAGGGATCCACAGTATATGGACCCTCCGTGCGCCATCAGTCCGCACTCCGGACTCTGAATCCTGCCATCCGAGTTAAGATCTCGGCGGAACCTGAGGCGCAGTTCCTTCTTAAAACGTAATCTGGTGAGCATTTCTAGAATCGTACTTGTATAGATGCAGCCTTTAATGTGTTGCTAGGTTAAAATTGATGACTTCTTGTATTTCAGTAGGCAACTGCCCTCTTGATTTCGGATTTAATTTCTTTATTACAGGGGCGCTTTTATGAAGACAGAGTCATGTTCAGGTACTTTGCTTGATGGAGGAAGCTCATTTCGGACTCTGTGATCTGCTCACCTGGAAAGGTCTGCTATACTACTACAAGAGAGAAATAGAGTCTGGAAGAAGGGACAATTTTATGATGCTTTGGAAGATAATGTTTTTTTTTTCTTATACTGAAAATGAAAGGTAGTTGTTTCTATATGGACTCAGTCTTTGGAATTTGTATATATATATTTCAGTGATCCCTCAGCCATTCCTTCTGTATTGTAATTCAATTTCTCTTTTAAAATTCCTTCCCCACTTCTAGGACCTGCAGTTGCTGAACTCCACAATGGCTTCTATTGGAAAGTCTGTGACTGAGACCAAGTGTTCACTTTTTTATGAAACCATTATTTATTTAGGAGCAATGAGCAATTCTTATATAAATGCAATAAAATCATTATGCTCAAACTATGAGAGAGAAAATTAAGGATAATTTAAGAAATCAGTCTTAGCTTGTTTCTATACACAGATGGTATTATTTATTTTCAAAGGAAACCCGCGAGGATTCCCCTGGTGTGCAAGATGTGCCTGAATACTCTTGATCAGCTTCCTGCTCACTTGAAGAGGGCGTGTATGAAGCACGCCACGGCAGAAAACATCAGGATGGCCTCTCAACAGGCGAGGGAGGACATGATGAATCACCTGAAGAACGGGGTCATCGTGGATTACCACAGAATAGAGATCGTGTCTGGTGAGGCAAACAGGATAGTGGTTGTAAGACTGCTAGAGTCCTTGGGCCTTTTTGTACATGGGAAGCCTGAAGACACATTGGCAAGGTGAGATATTTTTAATCTGTAAGGCTTCTGTAGTTTCTTTTTGAAATCATTGTTACAACATATTATGTAAAAGCATGTTGAAAAGAATCTACCTGCATTCCAGCGGCCCTGAGCAAGAGGCCGCAGTCCAGGAGGAAGAGATGCCAGAGGCTGCTCTAGAAACTGAAACAGAAGCGGATAAGGAAGGGGAAGATGTGAGCTCTGAAGAACTCTATCAGCAGTAAGACTTTTTATTTTTCAGATGTATCTATTTTTTACTAAAATTCTAATTTGTCTTATAGGTATAAAATGTTTAAACCGGTGTTTTATATCCTTACAGGCCCTGAGTAGTTAAAAAGTATCAGCAGGCCGGAAGAGAGTGGCCCAAGCTGGACTCTATAGAAAGCACTCCCTGGATGCTCCTCTCCTGATTGGATTCAAACAGTACCTTACCAAGGATCTGGGAGTGGCAAATTATTCTCAGGAGGTATTTATTTTTTAAAGGCATTTAAAATTAAGCAATGGTATCTTCATTGTAAATGTTTTTATTTCTTAGCTTAAAATTCACCCATGTGAAATGATGTCAGCCATAAACATCATGACTCTATATTTCCTACCTGAATCTATTCTACTTAAATTATTACATTATACACAATTTGAGTTCATTTTAAAAAGTAAAAGGTAATGAAAGGAATGCATTTTCATAAGAAAGATAATACCGATATGCATGTGATAATCTTCCTTATATCATGTAGTGCATCATTTGGACACTTTGTGGGCTTCAAATACAAAGAAAATCATGTTCTATGGTACAAGATAAATACAAAACTTAAGCTTTTATTTTAATTAGATTTCTTTATAAAGCATAAGCAATCATTTATTACATTGCTTCTTGAATTAAATCTTTTGACAAGAGGTAAGACTTCTGTTACATTTAAACCCATGTTTAGCTGTGTTTTTTAGATTTAACTGAACCAATTTCTGTGTGTGATAATGTCCTTGAATTCTGACAACATCACACTAAATTACATGATATAAAACAGCTAATGTTTCTAGAGATAAAGTTTCTGAGATGCTTCTAATTACTTTTTATTACCAGGGACAGTTTAATTCACCTTGTACAGTACTGTAAGACCAAGATGCTTTTTTTAAAAGTTATTTAACATTTTATAGAACTTTGTCTACTATGGCAACATGATGTGCTTGGTGAAACTTGGAAAAATACTGCTTGGCCACTTATCTTAAGATAAAGATAGGATAAAGGTTTATCTTTTGCACCTACCTGACCCCCAGGGAAGGCCAATGCTTTCTAAGTTGATGGTTCCCTACAGTAGACTGTACTTTAATTTCAAAGGTAATGTATATTGACCCAAATCAGTTTTGGAATCCAATCTACTGACGAGATGGAGCACATCCTTTTTTCAGGATTTTAGCATCATACGTTTGGTATATTTAGTCCCTAATGCTGAAAGAAATGATCATAGAACATTTGGACACTTTGTGGGCTTGAAATACAAAGCAAATCATGTTCTATGGTACAAGATAAATACAAAACGTAAGCTTTTATTTTAATTAGATTTGTTTATAAAGCATAAGCAATCATTTATTACATTAATATATGTGAAAATAACATTTTAGCATCATACGTTTAGTATATTTAGTCCCTAATGCCGAAAGAAATGATCATTTGTTTAACATGCACGGGTCTGTCTCAAAGGATGCAGTACTCCTGAAGGGTCTCAAACCCTACATTTCGGATGCTTAGCTGTATCCCTCACATGTGGCACCTCAGAATGACTTCTAACCTTACCTGTGGTGTATTCAGTCCCTATTGCTCAATGCACGGTGTACATACTGCATACATGTGTCTTGAGAATGAGGAATGGGCCCCTGAGACAGTCATTTGCCTGTTTCACAAACAGGGACCTGGACCTAGACCTGGCCCGTACAGGGCTCAAACCCGCGACCTTGGCGTTATTAGCACCACGCTCTAACCAACTGAGCTAACCAGCCTCACGACAGTGCTCCTCTCTGTGCTGCAAAAAATCAAACTCAGGGAATTTCTTTTGTCCTCCTTTGAATAGAAAGCCGTGTAATCAGTGTACGGGCTTTCTCGTGCAGTTTCATGGTTCTTGTAACCCAAATCCTACACTGGCCTGAAGTGCCCCCCCATTTCACAGCATTTTTCAGCTGATTTAAAATGTACCTAAAGGAGAAGCATTATTGAAGACCATCAATTACCAAGAGCTTTTGTCAAAGGTTTTGGTGGTCATTTTGAATGACCACAGAGCGCTGTGACCTCGGTTTTACATCTCATCCAAAAGACAGCGCCCTTTTACAACACAGCATCTCCGTCACTATACTGGGGCATTGGGACCCGCACAGACCTCAGGGTGAGCGCCCCCCCGCCGGCACCATTAACACCGCTTCCAGCTGGAAGCTTTGTTTTTCCCTGTAGCTCATCCTCATCCAGGTACTGACCTGGCTCACACCTGCTTAGCTTCAGTGGGTTTTCAGTTGCGAGTTGCAAGGGGATGCAAGTGATGGAGCCGCTCGCTGCAAAAGCCACTGCATTGGCCGGGAATCGAACCCGAGCCTCCCGCGTGGCAGGCGAGAATTCTACCACTGAACCACCAATGCTCAGTGCCTGGGCCTTCAAAAAAGACGCTTTTTTGGTGCTCTGTGCAAAACGCGTCGACATCTGCTTCCAGCTGCAAAATGCCATTTGCGGACGCTGAAGAACTTATTTCTAAGGCAGCGGGTACAAGCGATTGGGCGTTTTAAAACCACCAGGAACAGCAAAGAGGCGCGCTTCTTTGCTTGTGCCGAAACACACCGACTGAAAGCGGACAACGTAGTCGGCAGGATTGGAACCTGTGCGGGGAGACCCCAATGGATTTCTAGTCCATTGCCTTAACCACTCAGCCACGACTACAGCAAGCCCCACTGCCGCTGCGTTCTTGCTACAATCTTACCTGGATCGCGAGGCGCCGGCGGAAGCCTATTTCAAAGTCGTTCTCCGTTTCAAAAAAACATTTCCAAAATAGAAGCCTTGCAGACAGACACGCCTCAGAGGACTTAAGGGTGGCTTCATGTCGGAATGATAAAGTCTCCCCGTCCGGACATGAAAATGCCACTTTGTTACACACAAAAAAAGAATCAACAACAGAGAAATGCCCACAAGCATTTGAAAAGCCGCACCACGTCGCACTTGAAATAGCTCTTACATTAGTGGTAGACACAGGAATCGCCTTTTTATTTACGCTCTTACCAACGCAATGGAAAGCAAAACAAAGCAAAGCAGAGCAAAACAAAACGAACAAACGAAGACCCTCACGTCCTGCACTTGCATATAACCCCGTTACGTGCCCAAGCGGTATTGTACGTCATCCTAGCACTGCACCCCGGGTCGTACGGTACATGGGAACGAGCACACGCCACGAATCGTCTCGAATCACTGCCTACAGCTGTAAGGCGCCTTGAAGCGTGCACCCCCAACATTCTTCTTTGCGCATCTGTGAAAGGTAAACTCTTGAGCAAACTCTGAACCAGCTCTAAGGAAACTAATCCGATTAGACGTTACTTTGACTCATCTTCTTACGCTCAGTGCCGGATTGCTCAAACTCCAGCTAGGGTTAGGGTTAGCATTCCCACGCTACTTAGACACTTTGTTTACGCTCAGTGCTGGATTTTGGGAACTTCAGGACGAGTGGGAATTTTCTCCTATCTGTCCATTCTGTTTTGTTTTGGAGACTCTTGGCTGCCTATGTTGTTCAGTGCACCGTGAAGGAAACATTTTCCAAAACTGTGTCAGCTCAAAAGTTGTAAGAAAACCTCTCCAGGTGCTTTAACTCTCTTCATTTTTGTCATTTAATGTGACACTCGATGTATAACTGGAGCCTCACATATGCAAATGGTGAGGCTCCAGTTCGACACCCAGTTCCACACCACTTTACAGTATATGACAAAAGCATGGCAGACTGTGCCGGACCAGCTGGTAACTTCCGCTTATTTTGACCATATTAAACATTGGAAATCTTCCCACTTGCATTTGTGACACTTGATTTTGGCTCCACCTAAGACACTCTTAAATCTTCAAACACTTTTCTCTTCTCCCGCAACACACTTGTCTGTCGGCACTATGTGGCAGCGTTGCATGACAACCCATCTCACCACGGAAAGGAACCTAACAGCTTTGGTAAGAGAGTAGAATTACCTGAAGAACTGCTTTCCATGGAAGCAGGACCAAGCGATGTAGCATTTTTATAGTACCAGGAAAGGAGAAGCGGCACTTCGCCTTTGCCGCACAGGCACAAGGTGACGTGCGGCAGACGCCGTAGTCGGCAGGATTCGAACCTGAGCGGGGAGTCCCCAATGGATTTCAAATCCATCGCCTTAACTACTCGGCCACGACTACAGCGAGCTCGCCGCCGCCGCATTCCTCCTATAATCTAACACGGAGTGCGAGGTGGCTGCGGAAACCTTTTTAAAGTCGCTCTCTGTTAAAAAAAAAACCTTTCACAAGATACATGCCGGCAGACAGACACGCCTCAGAGGGTTTAAGGCTGGCTTCACGTTCAAATGATAAAGTCTCCCCGTCCGGATGTCAAAATGCAACTTTGGCAGACAGAAAAAACATCAACAAACCACAAATGTGGACAAGGATTTTACAAGCTGCACCACACTGCACTTTCAAAAGCATTTACATTCGTGTTAGACGCAGGAATTGTCTTTGTTTTGCGCGCTTACGAACGCCATAGAAAACGAAACAAAACAAAAGCCCTCAGCTCCTGTACTTGATTATAACGCCGTTACGTGTCGAAGCAGGAATTTACGTCATCTTACCACTGCAACATGGGGAATAGAGGGAAATGAACACACGCTACGAATCGTCTCAATCACTCCCTAGAGTCGTAAGGCACATTGAAGGGTGCACCCCCATCATTAATCGTTGGGCCTCTGTAAAAGGAAAGCTGTTGAGCAGTCTTTGAAACAGCTCGGATGAAACACTTGATTGCTTCCATGTGCATCTGGAGCCCACTTCTTATTTTCACTTCACGCCGCCCAAAGCATTTCTAAAACAGGAGATTCGCGTTTGGGAATGCGCCCTGCCCTACAAATAAAACAGGTCTACGGGTCTGAAACCTGCTCCACGGAAAACAGTTCTGTTGCGCTTTTGATCAAAGGGAGATTCTCTGTTCTTACTTTTTGATTACATAACACCCAAAGGGGCTTCTTTGGAGCTGGATTCCAACCAGCATCCTAAAGTTTCTTGGCGGTATCCTTTACAGTCCTCTGTTCGGTCGACAAGGAACAGTAGGGGGCAGCTTTCCTCACACATACAGTGCAATGTACTGTAGTGTTCCCCTTCATTGAATTCGCAGTTCTGCATCAGACCTCTAACTCGTTTCCTTAGCTTGGATTTAAGCCACGAAGCAGGCTTCTACTGTATAAACGTCTAGAGGAATCACAAACTATTTGAGAGGCCATCATCCCAGGGGGAACTGACAAAGTCTATCCCTAAACACCTAGCGCAGTCTCTCGAGAGACTGTCAAAAATCGCTTTCTCCGTTTGTGCTGCAAGTAAGTGAAAACGCGGTCTCAACCCAGAGCCACTTGGCAGCAGCGGCACGTAAATACTGTTACTACCACTGCTCGATACCAACGTTAGCCTACTATACCATGTTCAGCCACCGCTAGAAAATGTAAGGCTCTAGTACTGGAGCAAACAAAAGGAGAGCCAACATCAAACGTAGAGAGCGACGAGGATGGGATTCGAACCCATGCGTGTAGAGCACAATGGATTAGCAGTCCATCGCCTTAACCACTCGGCCACCTCGTCGATGAAACTGGGCTGTCCAGACATGGGTTGGCGCGCTCCAGATGATCTTTTTCTTTTTTTTCCCTCGTACTCAAGGGTCCTTTTCCTGTTCCACATGCGATTTCAACATTTTCCTTGGGAGATGTCAAGCCAGCAAGCCACTGCTGTGGTTCAGTGGCCATTGTGGAGTTCAGTGGCCCTGTTGTACACAGAAAGCACATTGAGCTCCTTGGACATGAAAAGTTCCAGATAAAAGCCATTTGTCATCCTTTCTCTTGGTGTCGATGTTGCTATTGTATGTAAAGGTGGCAACTTGCTCAGCGAGCAGGCGGAGCACACACCGAATGCAGATGTGTCTGAGTGGTGTGTCCAAGTGGCTGCAAAAGGACAACACTACCGGGGCGCCGTTGCTTAGTTGGTTAAAGCGCTTGTCTCTTAAACAGGAGATCCTGAGTCCGAATCCCAGTGGTGCCTTCTTTGTTCTGTCTTCTCGAACAGAACTGGTCCTTACAGACAACCGCCTACGGCTAGACTTAATTAAATGCAAGTATTCATTTCCTGTCTTTAACGCGACTTGTTTTTCTTAAAATGGATGGAACTTGCAAAACATGAAATACAAACATTGCTAATCAGCGCTAGCGGCTGGCAAAAAAAAAGAAGTCAGCAATGTTTTTTTTCTTTAACCTTAACCCTGCTAATGGAGAAGAGTTAAACGACTGAGTCTATGCAGCTTAAACGGTGCTCATGTCGGGTTCTTAGCTGAAAGGGTGGTAAATCACGCTCACCCCAGTCCTTAATCTTTTAAAAGGATACAATATTGAACCTAGTCGCCACATCACATACATCCTGTTCAACGATAAAAAAGTGACATCTATCCTCGATCCAGAGTAAATCCCACGATGAGGGCATATTTTTTTCCACTTTACCATGAGTCGGGCTCAGCTGCACAGAGGCGAGAGCAGAGCAATGAGGTCACAGGGACAGGGGAGTCACACGCTGGCGGTTTGAACACGCGGAAGATCACTGAGGGATCCACAGTATATGGACCCTCCGTGCGCCATCAGTCCACACTCCGGACTCTGAATCCTGCCATCCGAGTTAAGATCTCGGCGGAACCTGAGGCACAGTTCCTTCTTAAAACGTAATCTGGTGAGCATTTCTAGAATCGTACTTGTATAGATGCAGCCTTTAATGTGTTGCTGGGTTAAAATTGATGACTTCTTGAACTTCAGTAGGCAACTGCCCTCTTGATTTCGGATTTAATTTCTTTATTACAGGGGCGCTTTTATGAAGACAGAGTCATGTTCAGGTACTTTGCTTGGTGGAGGAAGCATATTTCGGACTCTGTGATCTGCTCACCTGGAAAGGTCTGCTGTACTACTACAAGAGAGAAGTAGAGTCTGGAAGAATGGACAATTTTATGATGCTTTGGAAGATAATGTTTTTTTTTTCTTTGAAATCGAAATGAATCAGAATATCAGTGCAAAAGACAAACTCTTGGTTTGGTTTAAAGAGATATGGTTTTAAAACAGACAAAATGTAGAAAACAGGTGTTTCTCACTTTTGGAAAAGAATGGACCGGGGGTAATATTTTACTAGGTGCAGTGCTGATCTCACTGGGTTACAGTCCTGCAGTGTCACACCAGGGCCAGTGGCGCAATGGATAACGCGTCTGACTACGGATCAGGAGATTGCAGGTTCGACTCCTGCCTGGCTCGGGTCGTTTTTAAACGCATGGGGCTACTCCCTAAGTAGTCTGTGCTACTTACTGCATTGTAATCGTACCCAGTAAGAGATTTCCTTCATGTAAATGAACTGCACCTGACAGCTTTAGAAAAACACCTGGGCTTAGTACGGTGCTGAGAGCTCAGCGTTGCTGTTCTAATTAGCACGCACTGCATCGGCTATGAGCCCGAACCTTTCAATTATTCCGATCAGTAAGTCAACACGTAGTCCACATGAACGGTAGAAATATTCTCTTGTCTGTCTCTTGTTTGTATAGAACTGAATGTCCCTGACAATGTACTGTTAGTTTTAATTGAAGAACGGCATTTGTGTTCAAATATACCGGACAAGTTTATGTAACTGCTCATGCGACACTCAGTTGTAATTAGTCAAGAAATAAAGTCGAACAATAGCTGCGGGTTTGATTCTGAACGTATGAGATTGCAGCGCCTTTTACTTCCATTGACAAATGATAGAGATTCGAAGAGAGATCCTTCAGACCAGCAAGCAAACCCACGGCTATTTCGGTTTTCTATCTAGGCAACGTTGGTGTCTGCAATAGCATACATGAAAGCGTGATGCAATTTCTGTGGCTACATTTGTTGCACATCATGCACAGTAAGAGTGTTTCTAACACCAAATAAAAAGTCAACAATTAGCGATCACGCCTTCTCCTCAGTTAACCCACTGAAACCCTTGCTGTTAACAGTTCTTTACTGCGTGCTTTACCAGCACCTACATATCGTGTCGGTTCTTTCAGCTTTATTCATTAGGTTTTCAAAGGCATAAGTAGAGCACCAGAGGTGCGAACGCAAAATGTGTAGTTATCTGAAGAATTGATTTCCATGGCAGCGGGTCCAAGCGATTTCGCGTTGTTATAGTACCAGGAAAGGAAAAGCGGCACTTCGCCTCTGCCGCGCAGGCACAAGGCGACGTGCGGCAGACGCCGGAGTCGGCAGGTTTCGCACCTGCGCGGGGAAGCCCCAACGCATTTCGAGCCCATCGCCTTAACCACTCGAGCACGACAAATGCGAGCTCGCCGCCGCCGCATTCCTCCTATAATCAAACACGGACTGCGATTTGGCTGCGGAAACCTTTTTAAAGTTGCTCTCCGTTAAAAAAAATACCTTTCACAAGATTCGTGCCGGCAGACAGACACGCCTCAGAGGGTTTAAGGCTGGCTTCACGTTCAAATGATAAAGTCCCCCAGTCCGGATGTCAAAATGCAACTTTGGCAGACAGAAAAAACATCAACAAACCAAAAATGTGGACAAGGATTTTACAAGCTGCACCACACTGCACTTTCAAAAGCATTTACATTCGTGTTAGACGCAGGAATTGCCTTTGATTTGCGCGCTTACGAACGCCATGGAATACGAAACAAAACTAAAGCCCTCAGCTCCTGCACTTGATTATAATGCCGTTACGTGTCGAAGCAGGAATTTACGTCATCCTACCACTGCAACACGGGGAATAGAGGGAAATGAGCACAAGCTACGAATTGTCTCTAATCAGTCCCTACAGTTGTAAGACGCCTGGAAGCGTGCACCCCCATCATTAATCTTTGCGCATCTGTGCAAGGTAAACTCTGGAGCAGTCTCTGAAACGGCTCAAAGGAAACACGTGATTGATTCCATATGCATCTGGGGTTCATTTCTTATTTACATTTAATTCAAGGGAAAGGCTTGGGTCAGTTTCAGACCTTCAGCCCAATCTGCGCCGCCAGAACGACAACGGCTCCTCTGGTCTTTGGGGTGCGGTTGTGACCCCGTAACCTAAAGTGTTGGTGGCAGACAAATGGAGACTAACAGGTGATGTCCTAGGACATGACTACATTGTGACACTCGGTGGGGATGGTGACCATTGCTTGGAAAAGAGTGCGAGGCCCCTTTAGAAAAACATTTTGTTAACAGGCATTCTGCCTCAGCCTAAACACCTATAGCTTGCAAAGCGCATGCTATTAGACAGGCACCTCTGCAAGACCTTAAGAGTCTCTTAAACTAGTGATAGTAAGGTGTTCCCAATGGGCGATGTTTGGCTTTCAAATCATCTCTCTGTGGAAGCGCCGAGATGCAGCTGTTTAAGGCTTAGAAGCAGCTGACTGTTTCACTACCTAGCTGATTACTGTCAGTCAGGGAGCTCAGAGGGGAAAAGCCTGTCTGAGAGACAATTCGCCGTCGATGAGTTCAATATGTTCCGTACCAGCTCGGCGCAACTGAGATCATCTTGGTAGCCGTGTAGCTCAGATGAGTGAGAGCGTGTGTGTGTGTACCACCGTGATTGGATGCCGGTCCTTCTCAGGTCACAGTAAACCTTCTGCTGCCTAACTTCCCTAATTTTGGGGATCCCTTTGAAAAAGCAAAGGAAAAAAAACTGGCTCTTCATCAGCATGATCGACCTCACCCAGTGTGGCGCAGTGGCCTAATGGCTAAGACACTGGCCTTCTAAGCCAGGGATTGTGGGTTTGAGTACCATCTGGGGTGCTCCTGTCCCATTTTGAGCGTACAAATGTCCTTTTGATTTGCAAAGCTACAACCCCACCTTACTCAGTGAGCGTCTCTTCTTTTCTCTCACATACAGTTGGGAGAAAAACTTTTGTAAACAGCCCTTCGGAATGATGTGGATTTCTGCATGAATGGCTCCTAACATGTGATCTTATCTTTATCTAAGTCATAATAATTAATAAAGAGAGTCTGATTTAACAAACAACACACGCCCAACATTTGACATTGCTGTTTCTTTATTGACCAAATGGTTTAAACAATCAAGGTCATTGATGGAAAAAGTACGTGAACCCTTATATTAAGGAGCTAGTGGAACCTCCTTTATGACAAAAACCTCAATCCCCACTTTCTGTAGCGGCTGGTCAGACCTGAGCAGCGGTTAGGAGGTATTTTGGCCTATTCCTCTATGCAAAACTGTTTCAGTTCATGTATATTTTTGGGATGTCTTGCGCTGAACGGCCTGCTTCAGATCACGCCACAGCACTTCAATGGGATTGGGGTCAGGACTCTTACTTGGCCATCCCAAAATACGGAATTTCTTCTGTTTCAGCCACTCTGTTGTTGATGTACTCCTTTGTTTTTGTCATGCTGCATGACCCAGCCTCTTTCGAGTTTTAGATCACAGGCAGACACCCTGACATTCTGCTGTAGAATTTCCTGATACATCTTGGAATTCATCGGTCCCTCGATGATTGCAAGCCGTACAGCCTCCGCCATGTTTCCCAGGTGGGATGAGGTTTTGGAGTTGGTATGCAGTGTTTTGTTATCTCCAAACATAACGCTGTGCACATTTACCAACAAGTTCAACTTTTGTCATGTCTGTCCACAGAACATTGTTCCAGGAGTTGCTGTGGAACATCCATGTGGTCTTTAGCAAACTTGAGAGGGGCAGTGGTGGTTTTTTTTGGGGGGAGAGCAGTGGTTTCCTCCGTGGTGACCTCGCATGATCACCGCTCCTGTTCAGATTTCTTCTTATGGTGGACTCATGGACACAGACGTAAGACAAAGTCAACCACCTGTTCGCTAGATCCCATCCCCACTCAGCTAGTCAAAGATTCCCTCGAAGGACTGGCAGGACCTATAATTAGTATGATGAATGCATCGCTTGCGTCAGGCGTTGTACCTGATCAATTTAAGGTAGCGGTTGTTAGACCGCTCCTTAAGAAGTCAAATTTGGATCCACAAGTTCTTAACAACTACAGGCCTGTCTCAAAGGTCCCATTTCAATCTAAAAATTTTGAGAGAATAGTTGTTGCCCAATGTCAATCGTATCTGGATTCAAATAATATACTTGAGAAATTTCAGTCTGCTTTCTGAAACTGCATTAACGAGAGTCGTAAATGATATTCTCTTAGCTACTGATGTGGGGAATGCAACAGTGCTTGTGCTTCTAGATCTTAGAGCTGCCTTTGACACGGTTGACCTCTCTGTTTTGTTACACAGGCTTGAGTTTGAGGTTGGCTTATCTGGAACCGTCCTTCAGTGGTTTACTTCACATTTTACTCATCGTTTTCATTATGTTCAAATATCTAATAATTGTACTGCTTCATCAACGTCACCAGTTCAATTTGGGGTACCAGACGGATCAGTGCCGGGGCCAATATTGCTCTCTCTCTCTACATGCTGCTGCTAGGTAGGATAATACGAAAAAATAATATGAACTTTCATTCATATGCTGATGACACTCAAATAAACATTTTGTTCACACCAAACGACAACTTTTCTATTATCACTTTAGTTAAATGCATTAATGAAGGAAAGACTTGGATGTGTGAAAACTTTTTGTTACTCAACTCTGAGAAAACTGAGGATCTGTTGATCGGAGGCAACAATACTGATAGGACTACTATAACTTCAGCACTTAACTCAGAGGATTTAAACATTTGCCTCAAAGAGACAGCACGTAACCTAAGTGGCATATTAGACACAAGGCTCTTAACAACTTGCATTGTTAAGTGCCTTGAGACAACCTTGTTGTGAAAGGTGCTATATAGAAATACATTGATTTGAACTGAATTGACAATGTAAAATGTTGTGTGTGTTGTTTGTTAAACAAGACTGTCTTTATTTATTATTATGCGTCAGATGAAGATCAGATCACATTTTAAGAGCCAATCATGTAGAAATCCAGATCATTCGCGTTTTAAAAGTTGCGGGAAAAGCAAAACAGGTGCTTTTCCTTTGTTGCGCAGACACACGACGACACCGTAGGCGGCAGGACTCGAAGCTTCGCAGGGAGACCCTGATGGCTTTCTAGTCCATCGCCCTAACCACTCGGCCGCCGCCGCCGCCACTGCCTTTTTGATGCAGTCTAACATAGAGTGCCGGGCAGCGGCGGAAACCTTTTTCAAAGTCGCTTTCCGTTTAACAACAACAAAAAAAACTTTCACAAAATGCATGCTAGCAGACAAATGCGCCTCAGAGGACTTAAGGCTGGCTTCAAGTTGGAATGATAAAGTCTCCCCGTCCGGTCAGGAAAAGGGAACTTTGTTAGACAGAAAGAAGGAAGTAACAATAACGTAGAATTGTGTGCAAGGATTTTAGAAGCTGCGCAGCCCTGCAGTTTCAATAGCCCTTTTATTCGTGTTAGATGCTGGAATTGCCTTTTTTTGACGCTCTTACGAATGCGATGTCAACGAAAACAGAACAAAGCACAAAAAACCCTCAAGTCCTGCAGTTGGATAGAATGCCGTTACGCGTCCAAGCCGTATTTGACTTCATCCTACCATTGCAACACGGGGCGTATATGGAAACGAACACACGCTACGAATTGTCTCTAATCAGTCCCTACAGTTGTAAGGCGCCTGGAAGCGTGCACCCCCATCATTAATCTTTGCGCATCTGTGCAAGGTAAACTCTGGAGCAGTCTTTGAAACGGCTCAAAGGAAACACGTGATTGATTCCATGTGCATCTGGGGTTCATTTATTTATTTACATTTAATTCAAGGGAAAGGCTTGGGTCAGTTTCAGACGGCCTCCAACAGCGAGATTCAAGCGCCCCACCTTCAGCCCAATCTGCGCCGCCAGAACGACAACGGCTCCTCTGCTCTCCGGGGTGCGGTTGTGACCCCGTAACCTAAAGTGTTGGTGGCAGACAAATGGAGACTAACAGGTGACATCCTAGGACATGACTACGTTGTGACACTCGGTGGGGATGGTGACCATTGCTTGGAAAAGAGTGCGAGGCCCCTTTAGAAAAACATTTTGTTAACAGGCATTCTGCCTCAGCCTAAACACCTATAGCTTGCAAAGCGCATGCTATTAGACAGGCACCTCTGCAAGACCTTAAGAGTCTCTTAAACTAGTGATAGTAAGGTGTTCCCAATGGGCGATGTTCGGCTTTCAAATCATCTCTCCGTGGAAGCGCCGAGATGCAACTGTTTAAGGTTTAGAAGCAGCTGACTGTTTCACTACCTAGCTGATCACTGTTAGTCAGGGAGCTCAGAGGTGAAAAGCCTGTCTGAGAGACAATTCGCCGTCGATCAGTTCAATATGTTCCGTACCAGCTCGGCGCACCTGAGATCATCTTGGTAGCCGTGTAGCTCAGATGAGTGAGAGCGTGTGTGTGTGTACCACCGTGATTGGATGCCGGTCCTTCTCAGGTCACAGTAAACCTTCTGCTGCCTAACTTTCCTAATTTTGGGGATCCCTTTGAAAAAGCAAAGGAAAAAAAAAACTGGCTCTTCATCAGCGTGATCGACCCCACTCAGTGTGCCCCAGTGGCCTAATGGATAAGGCACTGGCTTCCTAAGCCAAGGATTGTGGGTTTGAGTCCCATCTGGGGTGCTCCTGTCCCTTTTTGAGTGTACAAATGTCCTTGTGATTTGTGAAGCTGCAACCCCACCTTACTCAGTGAGCGTCTCTGCTTTTCTCTCAGTTGGGAGAAAAACTTTTGTAAACAGCCCTTCGGAATGATGTGGATTTCTGCATGAATGGCTCCTAACATGTGATCTTATCTTTATCTAAGTCATAATAATTAATAAAGAGAGTCTGATTTCACAAACAACACACGCCCAACATTTGACATTGCTGTTTCTTTATTGACCAAATGGTTTAAACAATCAAGGTCATTGATGGAAAAAGTACGTGAACCCTTATATTAAGGAGCTAGTGGAACCTCCTTTATTGACAAAAACCTCAACATCCAACAAACCTCAGCATCCGCCATGCTTCCCAGGTGGGATGAGGTTTTGGAGTTGGTATGCAGAGTTTTGTTATCTCCAAACATAATGCTGTGCACATTTACCAACAAGTTCAACTTTTGTCACGTCTGTCCACAGAACATTGTTCCAGGAGTTGCTGTGGAACATCCATGTGGTCTTTAGCAAACTTGAGAGGGGCAGTGGTGTTTTTTTTGGGGGGGAGAGCAGTAGTTTCCTCCGTGGTGACCTCGCATGATCACCACTCCTGTTCAGATTTCTTCTTATGGTGGACTCATGAGCACAGACGTAAGACAAAGTCAACCACCTGTTCGCTAGATCCCATCCCCACTCAGCTAGTCAAAGATTCCCCTGAAGGACTGGCAGGACCTATAATTAGTATGATGAATGCATCGCTTGCGTCAGGCGTTGTACCTGATCAATTTAAGGTAGCGGTTGTTAGACCGCTCCTTAAGAAGTCAAATTTGGATCCACAAGTTCTTAACAACTACAGGCCTGTCTCAAAGGTCCCATTTCAATCTAAAAGTTTTGAGAGAATAGTTGTTGCCCAATGTCAATCGTATCTGGATTCAAATAATATACTTGAGAAATTTCAGTCTGCTTTCTGAAACTGCATTAACGAGAGTCGTAAATGATATTCTCTTAGCTACTGATGTGGGGAATGCAACAGTGCTTGTGCTTCTAGATCTTAGAGCTGCCTTTGACACGGTTGACCTCTCTGTTTTGTTACACAGGCTTGAGTTTGAGGTTGGCTTATCTGGAACCGTCCTTCAGTGGTTTACTTCACATTTTACTCATCGTTTTCATTATGTTCAAATATCTAATAATTGTACTGCTTCATCAACGTCACCAGTTCAATTTGGGGTACCAGACGGATCAGTGCCGGGGCCAATATTGCTCTCTCTCTCTACATTCTGCTGCTAGGTAGGATAATACGAAAAAATAATATGAACTTTCATTCATATGCTGATGACACTCAAATAAACATTTTGTTCACACCAAACGACAACTTTTCTATTATCACTTTAGTTAAATGCATTAATGAAGGAAAGACTTGGATGTGTGAAAACTTTTTGTTACTCAACTCTGAGAAAACTGAGGATCTGTTGATCGGAGGCAACAATACTGATAGGACTACTATAACTTCAGCACTTAACTCAGAGGATTTAAACATTTGCCTCAAAGAGACAGCACGTAACCTAAGTGGCATATTAGACACAAGGCTCTTAACAACTTGCATTGTTAAGTGCCTTGAGACAACCTTGTTGTGAAAGGTGCTATATAGAAATACATTGATTTGAACTGAATTGACAATGTAAAATGTTGTGTGTGTTGTTTGTTAAACAAGACTGTCTTTATTTATTATTATGCGTCAGATGAAGATCAGATCACATTTTAAGAGCCAATCATGTAGAAATCCAGATCATTCGCGTTTTAAAAGTTGCGGGAAAAGTGAAACAGGTGCTTTTCCTTTGTTGCGCAGACACACGACGACACCGTAGGCGGCAGGACTCGAAGCTTCGCAGGGAGACCCCGATGGCTTTCTAGTCCATCGCCCTAACCACTCGGCCACCGCCGCCGCCACTGCCTTTTTGATGCAGTCTAACATAGAGTGCCGGGCAGCGGCGGAAACCTTTTTCAAAGTCGCTTTCCGTTTAACAACAACAAAAAAAACTTTCACAAAATGCATGCTAGCAGACAAATGCGCCTCAGAGGACTTAAGGCTGGCTTCAAGTTGGAATGATAAAGTCTCCCCGTCCGGTCAGGAAAAGGGAACTTTGTTAGACAGAAAGAAGGAAGTAACAATAACGGAGAATTGTGTGCAAGGATTTTAGAAGCTGCGCAGCCCTGCAGTTTCAATAGCCCTTTTATTCGTGTTAGATGCTGGAATTGCCTTTTTTTGACGCTCTTACGAATGCGATGTCAACGAAAACAGAACAAAGCACAAAAAACCCTCAAGTCCTGCAGTTGGATAGAATGCCGTTACGCGTCCAAGCCGTATTTGACTTCATCCTACCATTGCAACACGGGGCGTATATGGAAACGAACACACGCTACGAATTGTCTCTAATCAGTCCCTACAGTTGTAAGGCGCCTGGAAGCGTGCACCCCCATCATTAATCTTTGCGCATCTGTGCAAGGTAAACTCTGGAGCAGTCTTTGAAACGGCTCAAAGGAAACACGTGATTGATTCCATGTGCATCTGGGGTTCATTTATTTATTTACATTTAATTCAAGGGAAAGGCTTGGGTCAGTTTCAGACGGCCTCCAACAGCGAGATTCAAGCGCCCCACCTTCAGCCCAATCTGCGCCGCCAGAACGCCAACGGCTCCTCTGGTCTTTGGGGTGCGGTTGTGACCCCTTAACCTAAAGTGTTGGTGGCAGACAAATGGAGACTAACAGGTGATGTCCTAGGACATGACTACATTGTGACACTCGGTGGGGATGGTGACCATTGCTTGGAAAAGAGTGCGAGGCCCCTTTAGAAAAACATTTTGTTAACAGGCATTCTGCCTCAGCCTAAACACCTATAGCTTGCAAAGCGCATGCTATTAGACAGGCACCTCTGCAAGACCTTAAAAGTCTCTTAAACTAGTGATAGTAAGGTGTTCCCAATGGGCGATGTTTGGCTTTCAAATCATCTCTCTGTGGAAGCGCTGAGATGCAGCTGTTTAAGGCTTAGAAGCAGCTGACTGTTTCACTACCTAGCTGATTACTGTCAGTCAGGGAGCTCAGAGGTGAAAAGCCTGTCTGAGAGACAATTCGCCGTCGATCAGTTCAATATGTTCCGTACCAGCTCGGCGCACCTGAGATCATCTTGGTAGCCGTGTAGCTCAGATGAGTGAGAGCGTGTGTGTGTGTACCACCGTGATTGGATGCCGGTCCTTCTCAGGTCACAGTAAACCTTCTGCTGCCTAACTTTCCTAATTTTGGGGATCCCTTTGAAAAAGCAAAGGAAAAAAAAAACTGGCTCTTCATCAGCGTGATCGACCCAACCCAGTGTGCCCCAGTGGCCTAATGGATAAGGCACTGGCCTCCTAAGCCAGGGATTGTGGGTTCGAGTCCCATCTGGGGTGCTACTGTCCCTTTTTGAGCGTACAAATGTCCTTTTGATTTGCAAAGCTGCAACCCCACCTTACTCAGTGAGCGTCTCTGCTTTTCTCTCACATACAGTTGGGAGATGTCTTGCACTGAACGGCCTGCTTCAGATCACGCCACAGCACTTCAATGGGATTGGGGTCAGGACTCTTACTCGGCCATCCCAAAATACGGAATTTCTATTGTTTCAGCCACTCTGTTGTTGATGTACTCCTTTGTTTTTGTCATGCTGCATGACCCAGCGTCTTTCGAGTTTTAGATCACAGGCAGACACCCTGACATTCTGCTGTAGAATTTCCTGATACATCTTGGAATTCATCGGTCCCTCGATGATTGCAAGCCGTACAGCCTCCGCTATGCTTCCCAGGTGGGATGAGGTTTTGGAGTTGGTATGCAGTGTTTTGTTATCTCCAAACATAACGTTGTGCACATTTACCAACATGTTCAACTTTTGTCACTGTCCACAGAACATTGTTCCAGGAGTTGCTGTGGAACATCCATGTGGTCTTTAGCAAACTTGAGAGGGGCAGTGGTGGTTTTTTTGGGGGGGAGAGCAGTGGTTTCCTCCATGGTGACCTCGCATGATCACCACTCCTGTTCAGATTTCTTCTTATGGTGGACTCATAAACACAGACGTAAGACAAAGTCAACCACCTGTTCGCTAGATCCCATCCCCACTCAGCTAGTCAAAGATTCCCTCGAAGGACTGGCAGGACCTATAATTAGTATGATGAATGCATCGCTTGCGTCAGGCGTTGTACCTGATCAATTTAAGGTAGCGGTTGTTAGACCGCTCTTAAGAAGTCAAATTTGGATCAACAAGTTCTTAACAACTACAGGCCTGTCTCAAAGGTCCCATTTCAATCTAAAAGTCTTGGGAGAATAGTTGTTGCCCAACGTCAATCATATCTGGATTCAAATAATATACTTGAGAAATTTTAGTCTGGTTTCTGAAACTGCATTAACAAGAGTCGTAAATGATATTCTCTTAGCTACTGATGCAGGGAATGCAACAGTGCTTGTGCTTTGCTTCTAGATCTTAGAGCTGCCTTTGACACGGTTGACCTCTCTGTTTTGTTACACAGGCTTGAGTTTGAGGTTGGCTTATCTGGAACCGTCCTTCAGTGGTTTACTTCACATTTTACTCATCGTTTTCATTATGTTCAAATATCTAATAATTGTACTGCTTCATCAATGTCACCAGTTCAATTTGGGGTACCAGAAGATCAGTGCTGGGACCAATATTGCTCTCTCTCTCTACATGCTGCTGCTAGGTAGGATAATATGAAAAAATAATATGAACTTTCATTCATATGCTGATGACACTCAAATAAACATTTTGTTTACACCAAACGACAACTCTTCTATTATCAGTTTAGTTAAATGCATTAAGGAAGGAAATACTTGGATGTGTGAAAACTTTTTGTTACTCAACTCTGAGAAAAATGAGGATCTGTTGATCGGAGGCAACAATACTGATAGGACTACTATAACTTCAGCACTTAACTCAGAGGATTTAAACATCTGCCTCAAAGAGACAGCACGTTACCTAGGCGGCATATTAGACACAAGGCTCTTAACAACTTGCATTGTTAAGTGCCTTGGGACAACCTTGTTGTGAAAGGTGCTATATAGAAATACATTGATTTGAATTGAATTGACAATGTAAAATGTTGTGTGTGTTGTTTGTTAAACAAGACTGTCTTTATTTATCAAAAAATAAAAGGAATTTGCTAGGAATGCAAACGTTAGGTTGCGCTTCTTCATGCTGCATCGTCGGCATGAGTGGAGCTTTTTAAACGTCTGTACTTACTGTGCCCCATAAGAAATCGTTTGTCCCCATTCAAAAGAGATTGTGCGATGTCCTGCAGTGTTCGCAAAGCAAACCTTTGACAGTTTGAAAAGAGGAATTTATTCTGCTTCCTGTGCGTGCAGTAGTTACAAAGTTGAACGTCTTTACACGATCTGCTGCAGTTTTCAGTGGGCGGGCTTTGTCAGAGGGCTTGGAAAAACGCACTGTGTTTCGGCTCGGGAAACATCATGAGAAGTGTCCTGCATGTTTTCTGTGTATAGCTGTCTTTTAACGCATACAGAATTCATTCGAAATCATTGATTTCTCCAATTAACAAGGTTCCCTTAAAGGATGAGTCAAAGTAACGTCTAATCGGATTAGTTTCCTTAGAGCTGGTTCAGAGTTTGCTCAAGAGTTTACCTTTCACAGATGCGCAAAGAAAAATGTTGGGGGTGCACGCTTCAAGGTGCCTTACAGCTGTAGGGAGTGATTCGAGACGATTTGTGGCGTGTGCTCGTTCCCATATACCGTACGCCCCGGGGTGCAGTGCTAAGATGAAGTACAATACCGCTTGGGCACGTAACGGCGTTACACGCAAGTGCGGGACGTGAGGCTTTTCGTTTGTTCATTTTGTTTTGCTCTGCTTTGCTTTGTTTCGTGGTCAAGAGGCGTAAGGTAAGTCGTAATCCAGGGAGAACACTGGTGGCAAACAGTCCGAGGTGAGAGGCGAGGTCCAAAGTCGAAAAGGCAGAAGGGGAGTCCAATATCCAGAATAAACGAGGTAATGGAAAAAACGCCAGGTAGAGCTCTCAAGGAGTAGACTCAATACCAGCGGGAAGCAAGTAAAGATGGTAAAAATAGCACTGCGTACCCCACGGTGGAGTGTGTGCAGGTGGGTTAACTCGTGCGGCGGCGTTTGTTAATAATCACCCTCTGCTGGTGCTGTTTAGATTGCTTAAGAGTTGGTCTTAACTGCCTGGCGGTCATGACAAGCTCCTCTTTAAGCTGTGGTTTAGTTTTGCATTCATGTGTTTCTAGAGCAGTTATTTATGGGGGTGGGTGGGTCCTTCACAGAGGCTCAGGACAAATCCCCTGCATGAAAGTCTACTGTGTGCGTTCAAACAGTCACAGGTCAAGAGCCAGGCAGGAGGACAATGGACAGATGAGCCAACGAACTAAAAATAAAAGAACAGATATGAAAAAGCCACCATCTTTTTCTTTTTGACATTTTCCGACTTTCATGCAAGCCAGGACAAAGTTGCTCGTAGCTACTTGTGGATTCAAATACTCTATCGAGTGCTTTGATGAGTTTTTGCAATTTGATTGTCGTCCTGTCAGCCTGTTTCTGTTTTTTTTTTTTCAATCTAGGGATGGAAAGTATGAGGGAAATGATGGAGCAATCAATAACCGCTCCGGAAAAATGGCAGAAAGAAATGGTCCGTCACTAAGGACATTTGTGAAGCAGAGGAGTGACATCACCACAAAGGCGACTTATTCTGCTGATCGTTTTGGTGAATAATGATTGAGGCGTGTTAAGAGAAAGGTAGCTGCGTCAGCATGCTTAGGCTGCAAAGGATAAAGCAAAGGTTTACTCCATGCTGAAAAGAGAAGAAAAGAAGCACAACGTTTCGACTGTGGAGCCTTCTACGCCATCTTCTTTAGCGGTGATGATGTTTACATTGGAAAAACTGAGACACGCATACTGGAGGGGCTTGAACCACCAACTTTTCAGCACCACAGAGTCTGACAGTCTTTTGTGCACCCTACATTTGCAGGTTTATGGTCAAAGAAAACAATCACTTGCGCTTCTTGCAGCCGGCAATCTTTTTCCACTGACAACCAAGAAATGGATTTCATCTTTCACAAGCTGTATGGATTTCTTCAAAAACAAGTTATTCCAGAAAGGAAATGAATTCTTGCATTAAACTGAACCAAGCTGTACATGTTTGTCTGAAATGATACATTCGGCACAACAAGACACGGAGAGAGGCACCGCTGGTATTCAGACCCAGGATCGCCTGCTTACTAGGCGGGCACTTTAAGCCACTAGGGAACAGCGCCAGCGGAGCACCGCGCTTTTACAGACACTTGGACACATCTGCGTTCGGTGTGCACTTAACCTGCTCTCTGAGCCCGTTGCCTCCGTCCCATTTAATAGCAGAACTGACGCCAAGAGAAATGATGAGAAATGGCATTTATCGGGCACTTTTCATGTCCAAGGAGCTCAATGCCCTTGACACCTCCCCAAGGCGACAGAGCTGTGCATTCTTTGGCGACACCATTTTTTCTTTTGTTTAATTTCTATACTTATTGATAGAATAAAAACGATATGTCATGTACTGTAAGGGAAATGTCTCTTTTCATGGGGAAAGCTAGCACCAGCAAATGTTGTGTTTAGAAGAAGTGATTTAACATGACACGTGACCTAATTTACCGGAGCAAAAGCTCACCCAGCAAGCCCTGCTTTACTTCTACAGGAGAGAAGTACTGTAGAGTCTGCAAGATGTTCAGCTGGGTAGCTACGTCAGCATGCCTCGGCTGCAAAGGAACAAGTACTAGGTTTATTGCATGCTGAAAAGAGAAGAACGGAAACACAGCGTTTCGACTGTGAGGTCTTCTCACACCTGAAGAAGCCTCACACCTGTAAAAGGCTCCATGGTTTTCTTTCTTCTCTTTTCAACATGGAATACACCTATTGTCTGCAAGATGTGACAATTTCATGGTGTTTTGGAAGAAAACCTTTTTTCTTTGAATTCAAAATCAATCGGAATTTCAGCACAACACATCAACACTTTTTCTGTTTTAAGGAGATGATATTTTAAACCTGACAAAAATAGTAGGAAACACAAGTTTCTTGCTGTGAAAATTTAGATGGGGAAGTGTACTACTAGTAGCAGTGTAGAGCTCTCTGTGGTGGAGTGCAAGCGCATGTTCTATGGGCCAGTGGCGTAATGGATAATGCGTCTGACTTCGGATCAGAAGATTGGAGGTTCGAGTCCTGCCTGGCTCGTGAGGCTTTTAAACCTCTCAGGTTCCTAGGTAACAGGTTGCCGTCATGTATATGAACTATAGAAAAGCATTTGCCACAACCCGTAAATTAGCACGCAAGTGCGGGCTGGTGAACACAGAACTGTATGGAGATCATCTCCAGCTCCGAGCTCAATTGCAATGAAAAAACATGCAGAACAGAACTGGAGAGCAGCTGAATTTGTGCTCGGTAGGGTGGGGAGGACTCAGCATTGCTATTGTTCTAATTGGCATGAACTGCAGGGGATCTGAATCAGAACATGTCAGTCAGTTTGATCATTGCGTCAATATGTAGGCCACGTTAATACAGAATTATTACTTTGTCTGTCTCGTCTTTGTATATAGCTGAATGTCCCTGACAATTTCATGTTAGTTTTTAAGAACGACATTGGTGCTAATATATACATATATAGCATATAAGGAACACGTAAAAGTTTAGTCCATGCTGAAAAGATAAGAAAACCGCCACAACGTTTCATCTTGGAATAAATCTTTACTTGTTGTTTTGCAGCCTACCCATTCTGACCTAACTCCTCCCTTGAAATTCCCTAACAGATAAGGGTACGTAACGGCTCATGCGATGCTCAGTTGCAATTTGTCCCAAAACAAACAAGAACAGCAGCTGAGGGTTTGAGTTTGAACGTGCACTGTATTAAAGCAGCTTTTATTTCCATTGATAAATGCTAGATATTCCTACAGAGATTCTCCAGGTGAGTAAGCGATTCCTGTTTCTGTTTCTATTTCTGTTTCATATATACAGTATATATATGTTACATGTGTCTCTGCAATAGTATAAATGTGTTATACACTATCAGGGGCTGCTTTTTTGTGCACCTCATCTACAACAAGGGTTTTTTTTTCATTTATGTTTGTGGACCTTCACCATTTGAGGAAGTGAGTTAGATAAGAAAGTTACAGGTATGGTGAGCAATGACTGACAAAGGCACGTACTGCGTATTCCTTACAGAAGTGTAAGCAATTTGTTCTAAAAAACACCGGCTAAAGTCCAACATCGTTAGCAATCTTATTACTTAAACAGAATTAACATCAATAAACTGTAAGGTGCTGGTACATGCGAGTAGATTTGATCTTCTATTAAACAAAAATGCAATTACAGCTCTAAAAAGGTCAACCTAGACTTCTGTAACAGATCTGTTCAGCTCATCGCTGTTTCTCTGACCTTGTGAGTCTTTGGAATTTTAAAAGTGTATTTTGCTTGCCTTTCATGTGGTCTGTGTACAAGTCACTGTGGCGTATGCGGTCCTACACAGCCTTGCTATAGACGTGACGAGCCTCCGCTATGTTGCAATGGAGAACAGGTTCAGTACGGAGCTGCCGAGAAAATTCAGCTGGAAAGCTCGTTGCAGAAAAGCATCGTTATCTGTGTCCAGCGGCAAAGCGTCCATCGTGGGTGCTGAAGAATCGATTTCACAGGCTGCGGGTCCAGGCGATTTAGAGTGTTAAAGGTCCCAGCGAAAACGAAACGGCGCTGGTCCTTTTACACGCACGCACGCAACCAAATGCAAAGGACGCCGTAGTCGGCAGGATTTGAACCTGCGCGGGGAGACCCCAACGGATTTCAAGTCCGTCACCTTAACCCCACTCGGCCACGACTACAGCGAGCGCCGCGGCCGCTGCCTTCTTGCTACAATCGAACAGGGAGTGCGAGGCGGCGGCGGCAGCGGAGGCAACTTTTTTCAAGTTCGCTCTCCGTTTAAGAAACCTTTTACGCCATACGTGCAAGCAGACACACACACACACACCTCAGAGGACTTAAGGGTGGCTTCAAGTTGGAATGATAAAGTCTCCCCGTTCGGACATGAAAACAGAACGTTCTTAGACTGAAAGCAATCAACAACGGAGACATGTGGACGACGATTTTAGTCACTGCAGTTTGAATAGCATTTTTACTCCAGTTACAGGAGATGCACCAATGGCCCTTGACCTACGCTCTTACCAATGCCTTGAACATTCAAACAAAACAGCCCTCAAGTCCTGCGGTTTAATATAACGCTGTTACGTGTCGAGGCAGTATTTTTCTCTGTCCTACCGTTGAGACACGGGGCGTATATGGAAACGGACACATGCTACGGATCGTCTCTAATCGGTCCCTACAGTTGGAAGGCTCCTTGAAGCGTGCACCCCCATCATTCATCTTTGCGCATCTGTGAAAGGTAGACTCTTGAGCAATGTTTGAGCCAGCTCTAAGGCAACTAGTGCTATTGGACAGACACCTCTGGAAGATCCTAAGAGTCTCTTAACACCACTTCCAGCAGTAAGCTTAATTGTTCGCTGGAGGTCTCCCACCCAGGTACTGACCAGGCAAAGAATCACCAGTACATTGAATGAGGAAGTTAATCCTGAAATCCAATTACATATCTCAAGGTAAGACAAATCCATAAGAACATGTCTTAGTATTACTTCGTTTACATTAGTATGGCACTGAGTTGGAGCTCATCTTTAAGCTGTGGTTTAGTTTTGCATTCATGTGTTTCTAGAGCAGTTATTTATGGGGGTGGGTGGGTCTTCCACAGAGGCTCAGGACAAATCCCCCGCCTGAAAGTCTAATGTGTGCGTTCAGACAGTCACAGGTCAAGAGCCAGGCAGGAGGACAATGGACAGAAGAGCCAACGAACTAAAAATAAAAGAACAGATATGAAAAAGCCACCATCTTTTTCTTTTTGACATTTTCCGACTTTCATGCAAGCCAGGACAAAGTTGCTCGTAGCTACTTGTGGATTCAAATACTCTATCGAGTGCTTTGATGAGTTTTTGCAATTTGATTGTCGTCCTGTCAGCCTGTTTCTGTTTTTTTTTTTCAATCTAGGGATGGAAAGTATGAGGGAAATGATGGAGCAATCAATAACCGCTCCGGAAAAATGGCAGAAAGAAATGGTCCGTCACTAAGGACATTTGTGAAGCAGAGGAGTGACATCACCACAAAGGCGACACATTCTGCTGATGGTTTTGGTGAATAATGATTGAGGCGCGTTAAGAGAAAGGTAGCTGTGTCAGCATGCGTAGGCTGCAAACGATCAAGCAAAGGTTTACTCCATGCTGAAAAGAGAAGAAAAGAAGCACAACGTTTCGACTGTGGAGCCTTCTGCGCCATCTTCTTTAGCGGTGATGATGTTTACATTGGAAAAACGGAGACATGCGTCCCTGGGTGGGCTTGAACCACCAACCTTTCGGTTAACAGCCGAACGCGCTAACCGATTGCGCCACAGAGACTGACGGCCGCTTGTGCTCCCTACATTTGCAGGTTTATGGTCAAAGAAAACAATCACTTGCGCTTCTTGCAGCCGGCAATCTTTTTCCACTGACAACCAAGAAATGGATTTCATCTTTCACAAGCTGTATGGATTTCTTCAAAAACAAGTTATTCCAGAAAGGAAATGAATTCTTGCATTAAACTGAACCAAGCTGTACATGTTTGTCTGAAATGATACATTCGGCACAACAAGACACGGAGAGAGGCACCGCTGGTATTCAGACCCAGGATCGCCTGCTTACTAGGCGGGCACTTTAAGCCACTAGGGAACAGCGCCAGCGGAGCACCGCGCTTTTACAGACACTTGGACACATCTGCGTTCGGTGTGCACTTAACCTGCTCTCTGAGCCCGTTGCCTCCGTCCCATTTAATAGCAGAACTGACGCCAAGAGAAATGATGAGAAATGGCATTTATCGGGCACTTTTCATGTCCAAGGAGCTCAATGCCCTTGACACCTCCCCAAGGCGACAGAGCTGTGCATTCTTTGGCGACACCATTTTTTCTTTTGTTTAATTTCTATACTTATTGATAGAATAAAAACGATATGTCATGTACTGTAAGGGAAATGTCTCTTTTCATGGGGAAAGCTAGCACCAGCAAATGTTGTGTTTAGAAGAAGTGATTTAACATGACACGTGACCTAATTTACCGGAGCAAAAGCTCACCCAGCAAGCCCTGCTTTACTTCTACAGGAGAGAAGTACTGTAGAGTCTGCAAGATGTTCAGCTGGGTAGCTATGTCAGCATGCCTCGGCTGCAAAGGAACAAGTAATAGGTTTATTGCATGCTGAAAAGAGAAGAAAGGAAACACAGCGTTTCGACTGTGAGGTCTTCTCACACCTGAAGAAGCCTCACACCTGTAAAAGGCTCCATTGTTTTCTTTTTTCTCTTTTCAACATGGAATACACCTATTGTCTGCAAGATGTGACAATTTCACGGTGTTTTGGAAGAAAACGTTTTTTCTTTGAATTCAAAATCAATCGGAATTTCAGCACGACACATCAACACTTTTTCTGTTTTAAGGAGATGATATTTTAAACCTGATAAAAATAGTAGGAAACACAAGTTTCTTGCTGTGAAAATTTAGATGGGGAGGTGTACTACTAGTAGCAGTGTAGAGCTCTCTGTGGTGGAGTGCAAGCGCATGTTCTATGGGCCAGTGGCGTAATGGATAACGCGTCTGACTTCGGATCAGAAGATTGTAGGTTCGAGTCCTGCCTGGCTCGTGAGGCTTTTAAACCTCTCAGGTTCCTCGGTAACAGGTTGCCGTCATGTATATGAACTATAGAAAAGCATCTGCCACAACCCGTAAATTAGCACGCAAGTGCGGGCTAGTTAACACAGAACTGTATGGAGATCATCTCCAGCTCCGAGCTCAATTGCAATGAAAAAACATGCAGAACAGAACTGGAGAGCAGCTGAATTTGTGCTCAGTAGGGTGGGGAGGACTCAGCATTGCTATTGTTCTAATTGGCATGAACTGCAGGGGATGTGAATCAGAACATGTCAGTTAGTTCGATCATTGCGTCAATATGTAGGCCACGTTAATACAGAATTATTACTTTGTCTGTCTCGTCTTTGTATATAGCTGAATGTCCCTGACAATTTCATGTTAGTTTTTAAGAACGACATTGGTGCTAATATATACATATATAGCATATAAGGAACACGTAAAAGTTTAGTCCATGCTGAAAAGATAAGAAAACCGCCACAACGTTTCATCTTGGAATAAATCTTTACTTGTTGTTTTGCAGCCTACCCATTCTGACCTAACTCCTCCCTTGAAATTGCCAAACAGATAAGGGTACGTAACGGCTCATGCGATGCTCAGTTGCAATTTGTCCCAAAACAAACAAGAACAGCAGCTGAGGGTTTGAGTTTGAACATGCACTGTATTAAAGCAGCTTTTATTTCCATTGATAAATGCTATATATTCCTACAGAGATTCTCCAGGTGAGTAAGCGATTCCTGTTTCTGTTTCTATTTCTGTTTCATATATATATATACAGTATATATACAGTATTGTACTATTATTATATAATTCGTTACACTGTGGCTGTGTTGTGTGTGTTAAGCTGCTGTTGCACTGCAATTTCCCTCACGGGATCAATAAAGTATCTATCTATAAGAAGACATTACCAACAACGACCACAAGATGGAGATATTGTCTAGACATTACCAACAACGACCACAAGATGGAGATATTGTCCAAAGAGGCAAGCAGGGCAAAGCCGCGATAAGGTAAAATCATTTTTTGTAAGAGATTGGTGTCAGAATGCACATCCGTATCCCAAACAGAATCTCTAGTAAAATATGATCATTTGTGAAACAGGCAAATGAGTGTCTGCTACAATATGATTGCTACAGATGCAGCCATTCAAAATGTGCGGGCGATACTGCATTATTTTCCGGTACGCTGTACGCAGTCTACCGCGAGTTACCGGTAAATACCGCGAGTTACCGGTAAATACCGCTAGCAAAATAATAGTATCCGGAATTTCCGCAAGGTGGAGCTAATAAAGCTCAACTTCTCATGTTTGAGCTGTAGCCATCAAAGTCTTTAATGAAGATATTACTAATAGTATTAATAATAAATGACCTTGGACAAGCTGTAAACTCAAAGTATTGCCCTGGTCCACATTATTTTTTTCACTGACCTTCTTTGTAAAAGTAACACCACAGCATTTCGCAATCATGCATTTTTTTCCAATCATGCAAAGTACAGTAATTTTTGAGAATCGATTCACCATGCCTTTCACATGCTCATAAAAGAGATTGATTTAGGAACATAAACATATTACCGTATGCAAACTGTACTGTATACAGTTTGTATATGTATATGTATATGTATATGTATATTTAATGTCTTAACTGTGCCCGTTTAAGTATTGAATATTTATATGGAATTTTACCACTGAAGGGAAATCTTAGTGCCTGAGCATAAAAAGAATAGGAGCGTAATGCAACGCGTGTGAAGGCCATAAACGATATTAATTTTGGAACATAAACATACAGTATATGGCTGGTCTCGGTACTTTAAAGAAAACATACACGAAACATGGTTTCATTATGACCAGAATCGGTCTTGAGATATTTTTAACTTGATTTACAGTATTTGAGAGGTATGTCTTGACACCGATACTACGTAAATACTCCTCACGTATATGTTTCTAGGTTTATATTATGCATTTCATACGGTCAAATTGCTTTTGAGCAACTGATAAGAAGCGCGAAACGGTATGCCCAGGGCGTTTTAGTTTTTGTTTTGTTTTAATGCAGTGCAGTGGATTGATTAGAGATATCAAGTACATACAAGTCATTTTTTAAATGTTGTAGTTCGTCTTGTAAAAATGTTACGAGTACATCATCTGTCAACAATTACACAGGTTCTGTTTCCATATTGCGGTTTTTGGTTACGTAATACTATTTTCTAATTTCACGTTGTGAATATATGATTTGGGCAAACAGAGCCGCAAAGAAGTACATTATGGGTTGTTGTTGTTTTTTTGCAGTTTTATCTAAAATAAGCGATGCTTAAACCTTTGTCTGATTCTTGTGAAACTATCCACACGACAGTTACCTAGGAGTTGACTTCAGTGATGTCACTGATGGGATGTTTCTAAAAATCCATCCTCTGTAAAACATCTTCTCTAGTTGTTCTGCATATGTATTCGCTAATGAAGCTGTGTGTTCTGAGCCTGGTTCTCTACATTTCTGTATGAACCAGCTTAGAGGGCTAAAGACAGCTTGTGTTTAAATTGAGTGTAAGGTAATTTATGCTTCTAAAGTCATGGTCAGCATTTATTATTGTACTGTGCTGTAAACTTCTTCTGTGCCTAATTACATTATTTTATAGTCGATAATGTTTCTGTAGTGCTTTTTCAGCCCTCAGCATGTGACTGCGCTGGTGGTGCTGTGGGTTAGGTTCCTGACTCCTATGTCACATGGTCTGTGGTTGAATCTCATGGAACTATGACTTTAATTTTTAACAAACATTTCTTTGAAAAAATGAAACATTTCCCTTGGTCAGAGATTAAATAAAACCTCACTCGCATCAAAACAAATTTATATTTCTAAATATCACAACATGATCGAATTTACGTCTTTTTAATAACAATGAATAGTCACCTATGCGTTACAAAATAAACATTTATATTGATTTGAATCGAGTTTTGATTTAAATCGTAAACGCGTGTTTAAAGGCGATATACTGTATAAAAGCGCTGATTCTTATGGAATGTGTTTGGCCGGGGATTCAAAAAAATTATTTTTTTTAATCGCGTATCTAAGGAAAATTGCAGTATAACTTTGTTCATGCACAAACAGTGGCATGTTACATTATAATTTGGGTGTCTCCTCTTGCCAGAAAGCTCTAAATTGGATTTTGAGTGCGGTTTTTGACTTTTTCTAAATTGCAACCCATAAATAAAGCTGATACAGTTTAGACTTACTGTATTCTAAACTGTATTACAACATCACATTGGACAATGCAACGTAAATTGCAAAAATGCACTTGGAATCTGTCCAAGCCCTACTACGAAAATTATTAAAACTGCGACACTTATCATTCATCTTTAAATAAACTTTATTTTATATAGCGTTTTAAGCGAATAGGTAATTAGATTGCTCATAAACCTACTCGCTTTTTCTACATAAACACAGCGTGATTGCTCTCTGAAAATGCTTTTTTCTTTATATTTAGGCTCAGATTTCAACTATAGATTGTATTATTATAAACTTTCTTGGAAAAATGTCTTTTATGTAAACCATGTTTGCTATTAATTCATTTAGGGCTAAAATACGTTCATTGTCTTCCAATCGAGTCGAGTTGACATTGGAAGCTTGCCACGCCCGGACTGTTACACCAACGCATTAGCATGTTGAAGCGATTTCATTGAGGAGGCCATCTACTAGTTAACACTGTACTTCCTACTTTGAAAACACCTGTGAAATTGGTTTAATTCGTCACAGCCAGCACTCCGGCAGAGAGGGGGGTTGTACTCGTTAATGTCTGATGACATACAAGTGGAAAGATTACAGATTTTAATCGTTTTTTTTCTGAACCAGGGAAAATCTGATCATGTTTCTCTATAACAATAATAAAAAACTTTATTTTAAATTATTTTACATATCCTGCTTGCACATCGCACGACTTTAATAAATCTATTCTTTATTAATACTAAATAAATAATACTAAAAATACTACAGCAAAGAGGTCACTTGATTTTTGGAATAATTCCAAATAGCACAATGATCCACTGGCATTCCTGAAGTCTGTTTAGTGCATAATCTTCCAAATACAATCACTAAGCAATTATAAGAATTATACCATCCTATTTCTTTGTGATGTCCTGTAAAAACTAAACCTATTTTTATAAGGCTTTTACTCAAAAGGTTTCCAAACACACAAAGCATTTGTGAAGTACTATAGTATTTCTAAAGGTTACTGGTACAACATCAATCATTAAAGCTTAACAATAAAGTTTAGATTGCTGACTATGGACTAACTACATTAACTAACTGCAATGCAACATTATACATTTTACAAGAATATCTGGTTGAATTCTTGCATTTGTAGCCAATTTAATGCGAGAGAAATAAGCCAATTTAATTATTTCACAAAAAATAATGTAATATAAAATGGATGTTTTTAACTTTATTGTAGTGTTTTAGAAACTAATATGTCTTCAAAAATGGTTGTTTTTCACTCCTAGGAATGAAAGCTGTTGTTATATGATGTTTATTTTCAAATTTGGAAAAATCAAAGGATTCTAGCTTTCTCCCCTTGCAGGCATCGGACACAGAGAACCTCATGGTTTTCCTAAAAATCATTTTTTATGTTCCCTGGTGTTCCAAACTTAGTTTTAATTTGTTATTATGTTAAAAACAGGGTAATAAATTTCTAATTGGACTATAAATAATGTCATATTGTCTGCTATAAAACTGATGTTTTCAACTCTATTGTAGAGATTCTAGAATCATCTAATAGAGAATTGAAATAAAAAAGGGCATAAGAAAACATTACCAACAACGACCACAAGATGGAGATATTGTCTAGACATTACCAACAACGACCACAAGATGGAGATATTGTCCAAAAAGGCAAGAAGGGCAAAGCCGCGATAAGGTAAAATCATTTTTTGAAAGAGATTGCTGTCAGAATGCACAACTGAATCCCAAACAGAATCTCTAGTCAAATATGATCATTTGTGAAACAGGCAAATGAGTCTCTCAGGTGCCCATTGCTCATTTTCAGACACATTTATGCAATACTTTCACCATGCGTTGAGCAACAGGGATTAAAGATACCAGAGGTAAGGTTTAAAAGTGATTCTGAGGTGCAACACATCAGCAATACAGCTAGGCATCTGAAATGCGGGGTTTGAGAGCCCTTCAGGGAACACCGTACCCTAAAGGTACCAGAAGTCCAGTAGTATAAGCATTAAGTCACTGTCACCCCTGTTACAATGTGATTGCTACATATCTTCATTTCTTTGGTTTTTAAGGAGTAAGAGTGCAGGGGGTCTAAATCTGCGATCCAGTGTGTTGAAGTATTTCACAACATTACCTGTAGCCCGTATGGAAATAAATACTAATTCTGATTATTGCCCTGGGCATGTACCAATAAATCACTGAGCATATATATATATATATCACTGTGTTGAAGCTAGAGACCTGTATGTAATATTATGGTGCTAAAATGTCATTTTCACATATATTAATGTAATAAATGATTGCTTATGCTTTATAAACAAATCTAATTAAAATAAATGATTAAGTTTTGTATTTATCTTGTACCATAGAACATGATTTTCTTTGTATTTCAAGCCCACAAAGTGTCCAAATGACGCACTACATGATATAAGGAAGATTATCACATGCATATCGGTATTATCTTTCTTATGAAAATGCATTCCTTTCATTACCTTTTACTTTTTAAAATGAACTCAAATTGTGTATAATGTAATAATTTAAGTAGAAGTGCTTCACTGCTCTATGCCGTCTGGAAATAAATCCTCAGACTACTTACTGCCCTGGGCATGTACCAATAAATTACAGGAGCACATCTATATATCACTGCGTTGAAGCAGGAGACACACAATCACTGCAAACACATCCTAAATACAGTGTTCTAGCACCTTTGACCTCATCCAGAACATATCATTTCTTGAAAGGGATTGCTGTCCGAATGCACATCTGAATCCCAAACAGAATCTCTAGTAAAATACGATCATTTGTGAAACAGGCAAATGACTGTCTCAGGGGCCCATTCCTCATTCTCAAGACACATGTATGCAGTACGTACACCATGCATTGAGCAATAGGGATTAAAGACACCACAGCTAAGGTTAGAAGTCATTCTGACTATATTCTAAAATATTGGACTCATATTCTTATGATGGCAGACATGATGCTGCGTTTAAAACCGGGGTTAATGGACATTATATGACTGTCAATTCTGTTTTGTTTTGGAGACTCTTGGCTGCCTATATGGTACACTGCAGCGTGAAGGAATTATTTTCCAAAACTGTGTCAGCTCAAAAGTTGTAAGAGAACCTCTCCAGCTGCTTTAACTCTCTTCATTTTTGTCATTTAATTGTCTGTCGGCACTATGTGGCAGCGTTGCATGACAACCCCTCTCACCACGGAAAGGAACCTAACAGCTTTGGTAAGAGAGGAGAAAAGGACCTGGCCAGTAAGGGGCACCAACCCGTGACTTTGGCGTTATTAGCACCATGCTCTAACCAACTCAGCTAACCGGCCTCACGACAGTGGTTCTCTCTGTGCTGCAAAAAATCGAACTCAGGGAATTTCTTTTGCCCTCCTTTGAATAGAAAGCCGTGTAATTCAGTGTACGGGCTTTCTCATGCAGTTTCATGGTTCTTGTAACCCAAATCCTACACTGGCCTGAAGTGCCCCCCATTTCACAGAATTTTTCAGCTGATTTAAAATGTACCTAAAGGAGAAGCATTATTGAAGACGATCAATTACCAAGAGCTTTTGTCAAAGGTTTTGGTGGTCATTTTTAATGACCACAGAGCGATGTGACCTCGGTTTTACATCTCATCCAAAAGACAGAGCCCTTTTACAACACAGTGTCTCCGTCACTATGCTGGGGCATTGGGACCCGCACAGACCTCAGGGTGAGCGCCCCACCGCCGGCACCATTAACACCGCTTCCAGCTGGAAGCTTTGTTTTTCCCTGTAGCTCACCCTCATCCGGGTACTGACCTGGCTCACACCTGCTTAGCTTCAGTGGGTTTTCAGTTGCGAGTTGCAAGGGGATGCAAGTGATGGAGCAGCTAGCTGCAAAAGCCACTGCATTGGCGGGGAATCAAAGCCGAGCCTCCCGCGTGGCAGGCGAGAATTCTACCACTGAACCACCAATGCTCAGAACCCGGGCCTTCAAAAAAGACGCTTTTTTGGTGCTCTGTGCAAAAAGCGTCGACATCTGCTTCCAGCTGTAAAATGCCATTCGCGGACGCTGAAGAACTTATTTGCAAGGGAGCGGGTACAAGCAATTTGGCATTTTAAAACCACCAGGAACACCGAACAGGCGCGCTTCTTTGCTTGCGCCGAAACACAACGACAGGAGGTGGACAACGTAGTCTGCAGGATTCGAACCTCTTTCTGTCTATTATATACTAAATGTTCTCTTGTCTGTCTCTTGTTTGTATAGAACTGAATGTCCCTGACAATGTACTGTTAGTTTTAATTGAAGAACGGCATTTGTGTTCAAATATATCAGACAAGTTTACGTAACTGCTCATGCGACACTCAGTTGTAATTAGTCAAGAAATAAAGTCGAACAACAGCTGCGGGTTTGATTCTGAACGTATCAGATTGCAGCACCTTTTACTTCCATTGACAAATGATAGAGATTCGAAGAGAGATCCTTCAGACCAGCAAGCAAACCCACGGCTATTTCGGTTTTCTATCTAGGCAACGTTGGTGTCTGCAATAGCATACATGAAAGCGTGATGCAATTTCTGTGGCTAAATTTGTTGCACGTCATGCACAGTAAGAGTGTTTCTAACACCAAATAAAAAGTCAACAATTAGCGATCACGCCTTCTCCTCAGTTAACCCACTGAAACCCTTGCTGTTAACAGTTCTTTAATGCATGCTTTACGAGCACCTACATATTGTGTCGGTTCTTTCAGTTTTATTCATTAGGTTTTCAAAGGCATAAGTAGAACACCAGAGGTGCGAACGCAAGATGTGTGGTTATCTGAAGAACTCATTTCCATGGCAGCGGGGCCAAGCTATTTAGTGTTTTTATAGTACCAGGGAAGGAGAAGCGGCACTTCACCTTTGCCGCGCAGGCACAAGGAGACGTGCGGCAGACGCCGTAGTCGGCAAGATTTGAACCTGCATGGGGAGTCCCCAACGGATTTCAAGTCCATCGCCTTAACCACTCGGCCACGACTACAGCGAGTTCACCATCGCCGCATTCCTCCTTTAATCTAACACGGAGTGCGACGTGGCTGCGGAAACCTTTTCAAAGTCGCTCTCCGTTAAAAAAAAATAATACCTTTGACAAAATACGTGCCGGCAGACAGACACGCCTCAGAGGGTTTAAGGCTGGCTTCATGTCGGAATGATAAAGTCTCCCCGTCCGGACATGAAAATGCCACTTTGTTACACACAAAAAAAGAATCAACAACAGAGAAATGCCCACAAGCATTTGAAAAGCCGCACCACGTCGCACTTGAAATAGCTCTTACATTAGTGGTAGACGCAGGAATCGCATTTTTATTTACGCTCTTACCAACGCGATGGAAAGCAAAACAAAGCAAAGCAGAGCAAAACAAAACGAACAAACGAAAACCCTGCACATAACGCCGTTACGTGCCCAAGTGGTATTGTACGTCATCCTAGCACTGCACCCCGGGGCGTACGGTACATGGGAACGAGCACACGCCACGAATCGTCTCGAATCACTCCCTACAGCTGTAAGGCGCCTTGAAGCGTGCACCCCCAACATTCTTCTTTGCGCATCTGTGAAAGGTAAACTCTTGAGCAAACTCTGAACCAGCTCTAAGGAAACTAATCCGATTAGACGTAACTTTGACTCATCTTTTTACGCTCAGTGCTGGATTGCTCAAACTCCAGCTAGGGTTAGGGTTAGCATTACCACGCTACTTAGACACTTTGTTTACGCTCAGTGCTGGATTTTGGAAACTTCAGGACGAGTGGGAATTTTCTCCTATCTGTCCATTCTGTTTTGTTTTGGAGACTCTTGGCTGCCTATGTTGTACAGTGCAGCGTGAAGGAAACATTTTCCAAAACTGTGTCAGCTCAAGAGTTGTAAGAAAACCTCTCCAGCTGCTACAACTCTCTTCATTTTTGTCATTTAATGTGACACTCGATGTATAACTGGAGCCTCACATATGCAAATGGTGCGGCTCCAGTTCGACACCCAGTTCGACACCACTTTACAGTATATGACAAAAGCATGGCAAACTGTGCCG